>NC_048446.1:18677275-18944685 GCF_004353265.1 Vitis riparia | reverse complement strand
CCCTAGCAGCACTCCACATTGCATCTTTGAGTACCTTCCCAGGAAAATACTTCTTGAAATTTGCATGTAAATGCCTAACACAAAATCTGTGCTCTGCATTAGGCATCAAATCTTTAAAGGTCTCTACTAATCCCTGCCATAAAAAATACGCAAATATACATTAGTTATTCATATTCAGGTTATAGATCATGATATTTTTTAAAAATAAATAAATAATTCACATGCACATTAATTGTTTCTTGCCTTCTGTCGGTCTGAGATAAAGACCCATCCATTCTCATCCACATGTCCAATGTCATCCAACAAGCATTGTAGAAACCAGGTCCAAGAGCTTTTATTCTCAATTTCAACGATAGCAAAAGCGATTGGGAAGATATTATCATTCCCATCCTTTCCAACAGCAACCAGCAACTGTCCACCTGTTGTCCCCTTCAAATGACAACCATCTATCCCAATAAGTGGCCTACAACCTGCTAAAAATCCCCTTTTGCAAGCATCAAGACAAATATACATTCTCTCAAACACATCATTCGTAGTTTGTATCTTCACTGTGCTACCCACATTCTACTTCCTAATAGCAGCTGCATAGTCCCAAAGTCTCTCATACTGCTTCTCCTCAGCACCATGTATCATCTTGAATGCCATTCTCTTAGCCCTATAACATTGGTCCAAAGTCACATCAACTTCATGGTCCCTAAACATTGCACCTTTCAATGCATTTGCTGTCCAAGTATGATCATCTCTAAAGAATGGCAAATATTTATTGGCTAGCCACCTTGAAGAAATCTTACTATTCTTATGATCCTTGCCACACGTATGAATGCTTTTAAAACTTTTGATTTGAAAGACATCTCCCATTTGTGTTTGGGATGCATGTATCTTCCAACCACATTTTTTTTTACATACAGCTGTCACTCTCCACTTATCATTGTGCTTATACTCAAAATCATGTTTTTCTTTAATACACCACTCCTTTAGTGCCTCCTTGAAGATGACATGTGATGCAAATTTTTGATCCTTCACTAGCTGTACATTCTCCATGCCAATGCGCTGGTTAAACTCAGGGAACCTAGGCCTTGAATTCCCTTCATCATCAAATGACCCTTCTGCACTCCTTAACTCATCACTATCCCCATGATCTGAATCTCCTTCACCATTCCAAACTCCCTCAAGCTGCTTGCCTCCAATTGCTCTATTGATTCCATCATCCTCCATACCAAAATCTTCAATTATATCATCATCAGATTCAGAAAAATCACTCAAATTGTAATCTTCGTCATCCTCGTCATCCTCCACATCAATTGGAACATTAACAATTTCAGATTGGCCATCAGCCTCAATAGAATCATATTGGGATTGAGGGGCTTGTACATTTGGCATAGAAGGTGAATTTCCAGGGAGTGACAGTGGACTTTCATCCATGGCTACAATACAAAAGTAACAAGAACATTAATAGAAGAGCTGGAGAAAACATAATTAAAAAAAAAAAAACAATATAGAGAATAGTGAGAAAAAAAATATAACAATTTGCTCATGCACATGTGCATGATTGCTGCTAGTTCAATTCACATAATTCAAAATATTACAACATGCTAGCTTAGTCAGTAGACCATATGGCTGGAATCATTACACAGAGACCCAGTATCTTTAACACTAACCAAAAGTCATATCTTTAACAGTAAACTATATATTACATATTAATATTACTTAGCTGCACCCAACATCTTTAGGGGAAAAAAAAAAAAAAAAGATGCACCTAGCAACAGTAGAAAAATGTAAAAATTAATAATATTATTTTGAATGGATCCATATTCCAAAGTATTTAGAAACCTTAAATCAGTTGAGTTACAAAGACATTCGACGATCAAATTCCCTCTATCCCAACTAATGAATTATCATAAAAAATAAACTTATTTGGATCAAACTAGGTAAAATCTTTAGTGACTTAATGCAAATTTTGAAACTATGTTTATGATTTTTCAGTATCAACTGCTTTGTCATTGCAAATGTTGCATAAGATGGTTGTTAAGACATTAAGACCGTAAGGCTTACTTACAAAGTGACCTTGCCTGAACATATGGAAAAACTACATTATCTTCTCATAATAAAAAAGAAAAGTGCTACACTAATTCTATAGTGTAATTAGACATGGCAAGTTTGGACCAAACTGGAACACACTAAAAATACCAAGGGATTCATAAACAGGATTTTGGATGTTCATGATCAATCCTTATGTAGCTCTGCATTATTTCTTGGATGGATACAAGGCATATTTGCAAGTGACAAAATTAATGAAATTTCTCTAATTGAAGATTTAGTTATTGGCTTCTGGATCATTACAGAACCAATTATTGTGTTTGATATTTTTTTGTAGCAAATGTGTTGCAAGGGAAACTTGGAAGGCTAGCATATTTGGAAAATTGGATAAACAAGCAACCAAACCCCCTTAGCAGTAGCCATATCTCTCTCAGGCATTTAATCAAATAGCTCTATGGCATACTCAAATGCAACAGTTGGTGAAAGGCACATGGAGAAAGTAAAAAACCAAGAATTTCATAGAGACCCAACCCAGAAATTAAACCAAAACAAGAATTTCTACAATAAAAATTCGCACATGGAGATTTAAAAAAAAAAAGTTCTTAGAAAATTTAAATAGCAAGACGTAAGAAGAAAAAAAAAAAAAAAAAAAAAGACATACCCAGATTGAACAGTGTGGCGGAACCACCAAGGAGCCGCCGGGACAAGGGCGGCGAGACGGCGGAAAGAAGCTTGGCAGTGGCTATGAACGGCGTGCAGTCTCTCTCTCTCTCTCTCTCTCTCTGCCGGACCTGGACTGGTTCTCTTATCTTCCGTTGGGTTTTGGATGTTTGAGTTTTTTTTAGTTTGTATTTAAAAGCCACGGGAGTGGCATGTGTTTATTCCGTTAGTATTTTAACGTGTGACTAACTGAAGTATTAATTTGGCAGTTGTGAATAGTTTAAGGAGTAAATTGGTCAATAAAAAAGTTAAGGGGGTCTTTTGACCAGTAGTTAAAAGTTTAAGGGGTGTATGAACATTTTTCCCTACTTTTTAGCATAAAAAAAAAATTAAAATAGTGAATATATTTATTTAAATTAATATTTTTTTAGAAAGTATTTTCCAAAATAGTCTTTGAATCATTAATATAATTTTTGTTTATTTATAATTTTAAAATAAAAAATAATGTTAAATTTTCAATTATTTATAAAAGAGTTTAAAAAAATAATGAAAAATCCAAAATTGGTTAAATAAGAAAGAATAGTGACAAGTACTAGAATAAAGACAAAAATGAGTTAAGTGAGTATTTTTGTGAATTACTATCCCATATCCTTATCATCAATTATGGGTGATTGGACGACCTTATCTTAATTATGAACCCTATATGGATTGAAAACACAATTATCCCTTAAACTAATTCAAGTCTTTTTTATGTCAATAGTATTTATTTAAACACTTCAATCATAAATTCTATAAATATTCTATAAATGTAGGACATGTCTGTTGAAATTTCATGCACATTTCAATTGTAATATGTCAATAATTATTAACATTTGCTTTATCACATTTTTCGTTTCTAATTTTTATTTAAATTAAAATTTTTAAGCCAATTCTAAAAATTTCCTTTAGTAATATATTGTTACTTTTTTTTTTTCAAACTTAATAGCCAAAGTTTTAAAAGACATCAAAATTTTATATTTCTAAATTAAAAAAAAAAAGAAAAACTTAATATTTTAACAATTTTTTTACATTCGAATAACTGTCAAAAACAATTATCCTTGTTTTCGAAAACAAAAAATAAAAAAAACAAAATCACCAAATATCTGTAACATTTATAAAAATGAAAAATATAATTAAAATTTCATGATTTGCATTTTTTCAAATAATAAAAGTAAAAGTTTATCTACTACAGATACCATTTTTCAAAATGTAAAATATCAACGGTGTTATGACTCGTTAAGTCATATAAATTAACTAATTTTATATATTTAAAGATCATAAAAAAAAAAAATACTCTTTTAATTATTAATATCACATAATTAAAAAATTAAATGAAATATATTTCATTATAAAAATTTTAAATATTTTTATTGTTAAAATACTCAATAAAATTATGAACAAGTAAAAACATTAAAATTTTTAACTAATTTTCTATATTATAAATATATTATAATTTAAAATTAAATTAAGGTTAAAAATGAACTTATAAATTAAAAGCAACTAAAAAATATTTCAAAATATAAAAATTAAAAAATATATTTATAAATTGAAGACAATGGGAAGAAGCTGAAATAGGAGGTTAACTTTTGAAAATATGATTTTAGTTTATGTACTAAATTTTGCAATTATCTTTTTAAAAAATAACTTGAAATTATTTTTTCAAAAAATAACTTTTTATGGATACCTAAAAGAATATAGCAAATTTAAAATGGTTTTTAAATTGCTATATTTTAAAAATTATTTTTTAAAAGAACGGTATTTTTTTCAAAATCCTTTCTTTGTGAGGTAAGAAATCACGCCTTTCTTCTTTCTTTTTATCTTTTCCTCTGCAAGATGATGCAATAACTTCCAAGGTTTTACGTAGAACAACCCACCAAGGAGCTGAACAATTACCATTCTTCCACCTGCAAAATGTCTGAAAATGAGGTCAGTTTAATTCAATTCAGGTGATATGATTAACATTTAGCTCAGCAACCCAGAAGCCTCTAGTAATTCAGATGAATGCTTTCAGACCATCCACAGATAGGGATCAGGCAGGAAAATGGTTTTGCATCTAGATTGGTGGTGTTTGTTTTTTTACTTAATTCTAAATAGAACCTTAATGCTTAATAGTATTAAATATTAGGTTGTTTGTTTTTATAGTATTTTATTTCTATTAAGTATTAAAAAGTAAAAAAAATCAATATGTCATTTTTTCTATTTAGAAAAAGCTACCTATTTTTGCTTTTTCTATTTAGTAAAAAGTTTACAAAAAGTCATGAAAAAATAGAAAAACAAACAACCTAAATTCTAAAACTAAATTGCTTTTAGCAAAAAGCTAAAAAAACAAACACCACCAAAAGTCACTACTTTTACTCCCACAAGAATAATGCTCCTTAATATCTCAATTGTACATCAGATCAGAAATAGTTCCTTAATAAGATTTCGTTTGACAGTGATTTAAGGAAGCGTTTCTGGCATTTTTAACACTTCCTAAAATTTATCTTTAAAGTGGTCGTATGACATATTGATATGCTTTCAAATTTTGAAAGCAGTAGACCTCAAAAACTTAATTGAAAACAAATGTAAACCAAGCTAAAATGACTGAAGTTAAATTCACAGAAGTGAGGTATGCAGATTCTGCTGGTTCCAACCTGAGTTCCATCTAGTGTTTACAGTCTTGTTCTAGCACTTTATAAATAAACTTGGTTTATTTATTGATGTACATTTTAAATTGAATTGCACTTTATGAAAGGTAAATATCAAACACTTCCCCACAACTTCTCGTTTCATGCTTATTAAGCATTTTGCTTTCAAAGTTATGCTTATCCGACATCTTTTACAGTTTAATAATGTTCTGGATATCAAAATCCTGCAAAAATTGCATTAGGTATTAGAATCTAGCATGTGTCGGGATTCAGTAACTCGTCTTCCATATCATCTTTAAAATAGAAAGATGAAATCACTTTCACAACTTATTAAAATCCTCAGCCCTAACAATAAAGTTGCTGGATTGACATAACTCAAGCCACTTGACAAAGGTGCCAAAGAATTAACCCATTAAATGGTCAACAGTTAGTTGATAGAAAAGTTAATGCTCTAACTTAGATCCTCAACTTACAATCATCCAAATCATTAAGATACGATGATTGTTCATTGGTTAAAGAACTATGGGTGGGTGAAGGTAGTCTGTTAATTAGAGTGGTATTGCTACTAAATCGTAGTTGAAAAAGTTGGTTTTAACACTAAAAGTATAGGCTTCATAAAATGTTGCTCCCCAAGCCTGATATCCTCCCATAATCCTCCTACTTTCCTATGAACACCAGAAAAAACTAGGTCATTCTAAACAAATGACCCATCATAAATATGCACCACAGCTTGACAAGCCTAAGCCTTGAAAGTCTCAAATGTTGAGGCTCCAGACAACCTTTAGGAAGCCAAGGTCTACTAGAGCCCGAGCACAAGGCGCAAAGGCAAGCACCACCAAACCAAAGCAAAGACACATCATTTAGAAAAATATAAGTTTAAAATACTAGGCCATTCTAAACAAATGACCCATCATAAGTATGCACCACAGCTTGACAAGCCCAAGCCTTAAAAGTTTCAAATGTTGAGGCTCCAGACAACCTTTAGGAAGCCTAGGTCTACTAGAGCCCAAGCACAAGGCGCAAAGGCAAGCACCACTAAACCAAAGCAAAGACCCATGATTTAGAAAAATATTACTTTAAAATGTATCTACTACGAATGAAAGTGTCCAAAGGTACTTAAGGATGTCACTTTTTTTTTTTCCCTTGCTAGCAGGTGGTTGAATAGAGCTTCATAGTTCTCCATCAAATTTTACTTGTGAACAAGTTAAGCACAAGGAGTTGACACATGCAATAATGATTATATCAGAGATTTACAAACAAGTCTATCACCAACTCTTTCACAATTACAATGTATGTTGGAAATGTAGAGTACAAATAAAAAAAAAGAAAAAAAAGAAAAAAAAAGAAAAGTGCATAAGACTTGTAATGGTTTCAGCCTCAAGCCTACATTCACTCCTAAATTTCTCCCTAATATCAATCACTACACCTAGGATTTCTGGTTCTCCTAGAATCCTTACAGTTTCAACCAAAAAGCCATTTGAAAAAATAAATGTCCACAAGAATACAAAGTATTGCAATAAAATTTTTCCAATCAACCCTTTTGCCTTCTTCAATGAAGAACTCCACCCACTTTCAACCAACTTAAGCTTAGAACCTTTCTTCTCAAAGCAATCAATACATAATAAATGCAAGAAGAGTGTTCCTCACATGATAATCTCAATAAAATGAACTTGAGGAATCAAAAAATAGGCATATTGATTCTAGAGCAGTGGAAATGATGCCACAAATGTAGAAAATCTTTTCTTTACAGAAGTACATAGATTTCACAATATTCCTTATGTGTTGTCTCTAACAAGGAATGCGTGTTTATTAGGCATTTTGGCAAACACCATAGGTGTAACGACCCGTTCCCAACCATGTAGAGATTGTCCACTTTGGATCCAAGGGGCTCTCACAACTTTAAAATGCATCTACATGGTTACATACATATATAGTGTCAAGAACTTTTTCCCTTATCCGATGTGACATATCACATTAGATAGGAAATAGGGACAAAGTAGATTTCATTGTCTCTTTCCAACCCTAAAGGGAACAATGAAGGTAAATATAGCAGCATAATCTACTTACATGCTTTGTTGGGACCAAGCCAAATCATTTTACTTAATTTTCTTTTTTCGATTATTTTACTTTAGAAAGGCGATCAATGGTAAGGACTAGGACATTTTATAGGTTGGATTTGCACTTGTTTCAGCATAACAATTAAATAGATTTAATTAATCACTGCACTCTGATTTTTCTGGAGCTTTCTATTTTAAATAGAGGTGGCTTACATAGCCTTTCTTTCACCTGCAAATGGATGCACTAAAATTTCCTAGCCTACTCTCTTAACCTCTTTACTTCTCCTATCATTTGTTGTGATTGTGGAAGCCTTGATGCAGTGTTTGTGCAATAACGTAAAGATAAATAACTTATGCAGACACATGATTTTAGCTTGCTTCAAATGATCATGCTTAAGCTCATAAAAAAAGGTTCAAATAACCATGCTTACACATAGATGAGAAAGAATAATCCATTAGACCATATCAAAACGGCAGAGGAAAGAAAAAGACATAAAACCTGAACCCTAAAACAATCCTATGTTTCCCCATTCTAGTAGCCACACCTGGAACCCAACCATTGCTGCATTTGATTTCTCTCATCTCTTCATTATCTACCTCTATAGTATATTATTTGGTGACACAACTCAATCTTGTAATGTTTTCCTTTTACAACCTAGAATATTTATAGAGATAATTTTAAAATTTCCTTATTTTGTTAGGCAACCCGAAGCATACAAGGAGTATACACGAGAAGCCCCTCAACAAAAAACACAAGGAAGCAAACACTCACCAACCCTCAATTAGAACCCAACCAATCAACAAAGTTAATTAAGGAACGAGGTTCTCCATCTAAACAAGACTTAGACCAAGAGAAAAGATTACAAACGAAGGAGTTTTTCAATCTTTGGATCGACAAAGCCTCATTATCAAAAACTATCCTATTTCTTTCTTTCCAAACCGTCCAAAATAAACAAAGGGGAGCTGCCCACCAAGTCTTTCCACGCTTCTTGTCCACAAAGGAAGCGGACCAACCAAGGAGAGTTTCTCTAACCGTAAGCGGAAGGACCCAATTAACCCCAAACAACGAAAACACAAGATTCCACAACACCCTCGCCTTGGGGCAATGAATAAGGATGTGGTTTATTGTCTCCTCATCATCACAACACAAGAAGCACCTGTTTGCTAAAATCCAGCCCCTCCTTTTGAGTTGATCTTGGGTTAGCACCTTCCCCCAAGAAGCTTCCCAAGCAAAAAAACCCACCTTAGTAGGCACGCAAGGGCTCCAAATGATTCTCCAAGGAAACAGGACTGCACCACTAGAATCAAGAGTATTGTAAAGGGATTTTACAGAGAACATCCCATTCTTAGAAGCATTCCACAACACTCTATCCTCCATCCCAACAATAAGCCTCTTTCCTTGAAGGAACGAAAGGAGACTCGCCACCGCCTCCATCTCCCAATCATTAAATGGTCTAGAGAAACAAGGATACTATCCCCCCGCATCCCCCATAGAGTCCCAACAATCTGCTACCCACGCATCTTGAGAGACAGCAAAGCCAAACAAAGAAGGAAAAGCCTCACAAAGGGGAATGTTTCCACACCAAATGTCCTTCCAAAATTTCACCCTTCTACTATCCCCTACAGTGAAGGAAACTTTTTTAAACATCAGAACTCCTTCCTTTCTAATTTCCTTCCACAACCCCACCCCATAGCCTTCCCTAACCTCACGAGAGATCCACCCTCCTCCTTCTTCCCCATACTTCCTACTGATAATAAGCTTCCAATAAGACTCTCTTTCAGCCGCAAAGCGCCAGCTCCATTTACACAACAGGGCCCTATTGAGGATAGAAAAATTTATAATTCCCAAATCACCCTTCCTTTTATGAGAGCGAACCACATCCCACTTTACAAGATGAGACCTCTTCTCCAACGCACCCCCACCCCAAAGGAAATCCCTTTGGATTTTCTCAAGCCTCAATCTAACAACTCTTGGAATACGCATCAAGGACATAAGATAGATCGACATACTAGCCAAAGTGCTCCGAATGAGAGTGATTTTCTCCCTCTTAGAAATGAACTGCCTCTTCCACAAAGCGAGTCTCTTCCTCATCCTTTCTTCCACACCATCCCACACAGCCACCGATTTGTGAGGAGCACCTAGAGGCAGCCCCAAATAAGTGGAGGGAAGGGAACCCACTTTGCATCCTAGTTCAGAAGCCAAAACCTCAGCATTCTCAACTCTTCCCACCGACAGAATTTCACTCTTGTTCAAATTGGTGCTTAGACCAGAGCTGGCTTCAAACCACATTAAAAGCCAGCTTAGAACAACCATTTGATCTTGGGAATCCTCACAAAAAACCAACGTATCATCCGTGAACAACAGGTGAGACACTTGAATCCCATTTCCACCCCTACCCCTTAACTTGCAGCTGGTCAGGAAGCCTCCCCTAACTGCTCTGTTAATGAGGCAGCTTAAGGCCTCCATTCCTAAGACAAACAAGTAAGGGGAAATGGGGTCCCCTTGCCTTAACCCTCGAGTACTCTAGAAAAAACCCGCAGGCGAACCGTTAATCAAAACTGAAAAGGAAGCAATGGAGATGCACCACCTGATCCAACCAGTCCATTTCTCCCCAAAACCCATTTTTTGCATCACTGTCATCAGAAAATCCCAGTTAATATGGTCGTAAGCCTTCTCTAGGTTCAATTTGCATAACACACCAGCTTCATCCCCTTTCAGCAGCGAGCTTATGGCCTCATTAGCAATTAACGCTGCATCAAGGATTTGCCTTCCTTCAATAAAGGCATTTTAGGTAGGAGACACCACCTTACTCACTACCTTCTTCAACCTATTAGCTAGGACCTTGGCGAGAATCTTGTACAGACCTCCCACCAAGTTGATGGGTCTATAGTCGCGTAAATCATCAGCCCCGCCTTTCTTAGGGACTAAAACCAGGAACGTGGAGTTTAGACTTCTAACAAATTTCCCCCTCTCAAAAAAATCCTTAAAGAAGCCCATTATTTCATCTTTGACAAAATCCCAACAAAACTGCCAGAAAGCAATGGGAAATCCATCCGGGCCAGGAGCCTTGTCCCCATTCAGCTCTGAGAGGGCCAGATACACCTCTTCCATGGAAACACATCTCCTCCAGCCTGGAAGCCTCCTCTCTCCCAATTCTATCAAACTCCATACTACTCATACTCGGGTGCCAGCCACCAAGATCCGATAACAAGTCCTGATAGGCCCTCACCACTCCCCTTTGAATTTCTTGATCTTCTGAGAGCTAGTTACCATTGACTTTAATCTTTTTCAAACAATTCCTTCTACTGTTAGAATTTGCCATCTTATGAAAGAAACCCGTGTTCTTATCTCCTTCCTTCAACCATGTTTCTCTTGATTTCTGCCTCCACAAGATTTCCTCCATAATCGCCCACTTTTTAAACTCCTCCCTGGCTTCCTTTCTAGCCTCTAACTCCTGCTCGTTTAAAGCTCTCTGCCTCTCCTGATCATCCCAAAAAGAAACTTTGTCCAAAGCCATCCTCAAGTTCACCCCCACTTTACCAAAGACTTCCTTATTCCAATTCTTCAGCTTAACTTTTAAGGCCTTTAGTTTTTCTGAGAGGACAAAGTTATAAGACCCACTGTAATTAAAACCTTGCCACCAGCCCTTAAGAAGCTCCTTAAAGCCTTCCTCCTTCAACCACATGTTCTCAAAACGAAAAGGAATTGGACCTCTCCTCACCCCACCCCCATCTAACAGGATTGGGAAGTGGTTAAACACAGGTCTTGGGAGTGTGCACTGAGACACTCCACTAAAATGATTTTCCGAATCCTCCGAAATCGGGAAGCGATCCAGTCTTGACCTGGATTGGCCATTGAGCCCTCCACTCCACGTATAAGGACCCCCTTGAAGAGGCAAATCTCTTAAAGCCAACTCATCTAACACCTCCGAAAACCTTCTCATAGTACCAGACAATCTTCCTTCTCTACTACGTTCACTGGGAAATCTAATAACATTGAAGTCCCCACCGATGCACCAAGGATTAGACCACAGTCCTCGAATGGCACCTAACTCTTCCCAAAAAGGTTCTCTATAACTTTTCAAAGTAGGTCCGTAGACCCCCGTAAAGAACCACATAAACCCATCCTCGCAGTTCTTGAACCGACACGAGATTGAGAAGATTCCTACTTCCAGGCCTACTAACTCCAACACTCTCTTATCCTAGAAAACCACCACCCCTCCAGCTGCCCCCCTTGCATTCACAGCTCCCTAACCTAAGAATCTTCCCACGCCAAGACTGTGAATAACCCCTTGGGACATTTCTTGAATTTTGGGCTCCTGCAAGCACACCACATCCACTTTTTGCGAAATGATTAGGGCCTTGATTACCTTCCTTTTATTTCTGTCATTAGCCCCTCTGACATTCTAGGATAGAATCTTTAGTTTCATCTAACTGTCGAGATTCTAACCCCACCTTCTCTGGGCCACAGAATTCTCCTTTCTCGCCCCATTATAATTAATAGACCACTCAAGTTTTTTCAACTCCTGATCAAACTTAGTGGTCCTTGACGAGCCCTTCTTCAGATTTTGCTTTCTTCTTCTCTTAGTCCTTAGGAGCAAATTCAGGATTTCGCCTCCAAAACCTTCCGTGGAGAAGCCCAAGAATTTGCTAAACCTCTCCAGGCAGCTGTCGTCCCAACGACATCCATTTAGGTCCTGAAGCAACCCCTCAAACTCCCCTCCCGCACCTTCTCCAGCCACTGGCTTCTCTCCCTTAGAGGCTAGCACCCCATTGCTACCGTCAGCCAGAATGATACTCAATGGATTCTGCTCCTCTTCGTTGACCTTAGAAGCCGAAACACCGAAGGACCCCTCATTCAACGTGACCCGTCCGAAAGAAGGAGGAGGAGAAGAAGAGAGATCCTGGCCCCCCAATGGAATAAAACAAAGATCGACATACCTGGAAGCCTCTTCGCAAAGTGCTTCGTCAGTCAAGTGTCGCCGATCCATCAACTGTGAGGAGTATAGCAATATTTTCTTTTGTTTTTTACCCAAAGGAATTCCCACGGAATTAGTAACTAAAGTAAAAGGAATTTGAGACATTTTCCATATTTTTTTCCCTCCTCCGTTTCTTTGATGTTGTGCTTCAATTGAGTTGACTTCTAGTTCATATGCATAGTGTTTAAAGTTTTCCCTAATTATTCAAATTGTAGTCTTCTATTGGAAATTAAATTCTAGCAGAGGAGGAAACTATTATCAATTTGTCTAGAGTCAGAAATTGAATATCTCTAGAAATGTGTCCTTATTGAGTTCTGACTTTAAAGAATGCCACAGTAAAGCAAAAGTTCATGATCGCAATTAAAAAAATGGCAGTGAAGAGATGGAAATATCTTGATTAAAGATCTGGATCTCTTCTGAATGCTGAATATCTCTAGAAATGTGTCCTTGGTGACAAAGCAAAGGTTCGTGCTCGCAATTCAAGAAATGGCAATTATGAGACAGAAATATCCTGATTAAAGATCTGGATGATTGGTAGATAAAGCAAATGTTCAGACTCACAATTAAAGAAATTGCAGGGATAGTAGTAATATGAGAGCCTGGAACTTGAGCCCTCTAGCTTTGATACAATGTTAAGCTACCAACATTCCTAAAATCTTAAGCTGTTAGAATTTTTACCTACAATGTATGGCAGGCTAACCATAACAATGAAATATTTATAAAGGAATGCAAAAAACTAATGTTTTAAGCAGAAATTAATTTTTTGACGAAGACTCACTGTGTTGCTTAATGGAAATTACGCTACGCTTACTACAATTTTCAGGTCATCATGGGCTTAGTAGCCTCTGATATATAAATTTTCCTAGGAATTTTGTCATGGTATACTGTCATATCATGTGCATTATATGACAAGAACCTCCTGTATACTGTTCTTAATTGAAGAAAGTAATACCGTATTTATCAATACTACAAATTGAGGATAAACATCAATAATTCACAATTGTTTGTGGCCCCAGCATATCCTATTGGCAAAAAAATTGGAATGCATAAAACCTCTCTATCTCTCTCTCTCTCTCTCAAATTTCTGGAATGCAAAAAATCTTTATCTCCCCTCCCATTAAATTTGGAAGCTTGAATGGAGCCACAATGGATTGGCAAAAAACTCTACTGTAAGAGCATTCTATGGTGCAGGACATTTGGGATGTGGACATCATCCTAATAGCTATGAAAGCTACCCACCATCCTAATAAACATCATTTCTATTCTAACTAACCTACAATCATATCTCCATAACCACCAATCCTAAATACATATTAAAAGGAAATGACAAGGTTTGAGCAATTTAAAAACCTCAAGGAGTAATCTGGATACAGAATGGAGAAGTTCACAGCATGAATCTGGGTTCCAAAATAATCGATTAAAAGGCTGCACGTTGGATGTGCTTTGATCTTGGAAAGGAATGACAAAAACAATAAGTTGCATCTCAAATAGGTTAAAAATCCATTTAACAGTATGGCCAAGCATGACAAAAGAAAGGTCAGTCACATGAGTCTGTTTATCATCAAACTCAGGCTTGGAAGTTCCAGACAAATATGTTGTATGATTGATTTGGAACCACTGGATACCCTGAAAAATTTGGAAGATATTGATGAGTGAATTAGTATAGAGTCAATCAGAATGAATTTTCAGTCAACTGTTTTTACTAATAGTATGATCTCTATGGAAATTTGGAAACAAAACCAATGGTAGGTTTGCAGAGAACAAAACCTAGGGTTTGAATTGATTGAAGAATTAAGAACAAAAGTAGTTCGTTAATTGATAGGAAGAATTAAGAAGAAAAGTAGTTCATTAATTTGATGAGAGCCACGCCTGTTTTTACTAATAGCACGATCTTTACGGAAATTTGGAAACAAAAAAAGAAGGTTTTGAATGTCATCATGGCTCACAATATGCATGTTATGCCCTAAGAGAGGGAAAAAGAATGAAAACCGGGAGAATGATACAAGAAATTGTATCATCAACCGCATCCATGAAGTCCAAAAGCGAACATATTTTCTTACGAGAAGAATCTCTGACACCTTTCAAACTGTAAGTTTTTTATCATCTTCATTAGACATTCAACTAAATTGGGTGTTGCAGGAGAAATGGTGGTGTATTTTTTCTATGGAGGTCGATGACACCATTTGTGAGACAGAGGGAAAGCCACCATCGTTTTAGAATCCTCAGGAAGGTCCTTGGAGTTGTCACATACCTAGGGAGATAAGTTTTGGTTGACCATGTTTAATACTCATTAACCCGTCCTTTGGTTGTTAGGCTATCAGAAGAGAACAGAAGAAAAGAAAATGATAGGAATAAAAAAAAAAAAAACACATGAAGCCATTGCTCTGCTTTCAATAAAATCAGAAATCAACTTAATTAAGTCATGCAGCATCATATGATAAGAGTAAGATTTTCTTTCCAATAAGATATAATGCCACATTCATTAAACCTTCAAGTAGTTTGCACTTTTCATTTTTTCAGCGTTATCTAGGAAATCAAATAAAGAAGTTATAGTTTCTTAATTGCCATTCTCCAATAAATGCTAAAGCAGAGTCAATGTTTATCCATAAGGTAATTATATTTCATAGCAGCTTATGAATAATATGCACCAAGGTATCATATTCATTTGTCATAATCTTCAACAGAATATTAGGGTAACATGTTAGAACATAAGGTAAAAAAATACCCAAAGAAGCAATTCACATCAATATACAAATTCCTTTCTACGATCCTGTTCTAGGTTTAGGACCCACATTGCCCCTCACCATTGTTGATCACACCCTAAATTCTTAATTAATAAAAATTCTAGGTCATGAAAATTGAAACACGTACTCCATTCATTTGGTCCTAGTTTTTCCTTGACTAGTGCATAACAACACAATCATCAGGAAATTCTACTCTATGACTTGAGCTGGTTATTTGTTTCTAAATAAAACATATAAAAGTGCATGTGGAAAACATATTAAGAACAGCAATGGAAACTGTCAATAGTAGCAGTAGCAACAATAACACCAGCAGTAACAAGCTATTATGTCCTTTCTTACTGTGCAAAAAATTAAGATTTTGATATTTATTTACATAGTTTCTTGAGCAGATCTATAACATTACCTATTTTCATTTGAATTTCCCAACACAAAATTTTCAGTTTCACTCTACCCTCTCTTTATCTTCCATGCTTTATTACAAATATCTCTTTCACCAAACAATATTATGTAACTAGGTTCTGTGTATAAATAGGCATTGATCACATAGTAAGTTTCTATTCCTTCCAGTAATGGAAGTGAGCTACTTCCTAGTAGATCCACTTTCTAATTATCAGAGTCTAATCTTTCCTTCACAATGGTATGTTTCGGCCTACAAAATCGTGTATCATCACAAGTTCTGGAATTATATTTCCTATCCCATTCCTTTCCCCACAGCCTATATTCCAATATAGTCCCTACCATCCTCCATGGGCAAAGCCAATTGCATTATGAATGAGACTCCATGAGATTTGATGACAATTATAAAGCAATGTGCATACATATACCTTGAGTCGCTTTTTTGGCATCTCTTTTTAATGAATTATCTTTACCTATCAAAAAAATAAAGCAATGTGCATACATATTATATAATCAAATCAACCATCATACCTAAAGCAAGTTCCAAGGCTTGGAGAATATTGTTAGTTTACTAAGTTCCGAAGTATAAACATCATAGCAGATCCAAGAAGAGCTTCAACTTCCATCTGATGGTTCAAGTACATCTGGTATAACCCTCCACACCATATCCTTACGTTATTAACAGCTGCAACAACACCCAATGCTTCCAACCAGGAGGCCAAGAAGGTCTCATAAAACTCTCTGCTCTGCCGCTTTACCTTGTCAAGAAATCCAAACTGAAACATTTGATCTTCCTCTGAAACTTCATAAATTAAAAAATCAGGATGGAGATTTTGACACATCTTGTTGAACAATTCCATAATCGTCTCATCATCTCCTTCACAAAAAATGAACTTCTTTCGCATGATTGCCACACTTTCTGGGTCCCGTAGCAATCCTCGGAACAGGCAAAGAAATTTGGTAATTTCACCATTGTTACAAATGCCAGGGGTGGCTTCATAAGCAGCCATATTCGGAAATGTGTGTTTGAAATGCTCACAAATAGTGAGGCGAGGAAGAGCAAGCGTTGCAGTTTTCCCACAAAAACTCACACCACCAACCAAAAATCCATTCTCTGGCGCAGCCTCAACAATATTTACTCCTCTCATAGGCAGTTCTTTGGCTGAGTACAGAACAAATCTATCATCCTCAGGATACACGTAATCCACAAGATATTTCCTCCTCAATAAATCAAGTAAATGCAAGGGATGGCCATCAAAGAGATCATCTGGAACATTAGTAGATGATTTCCCAGACATTACAGTAGAAAGAAACTTATCAATCATAAATCTTCCGTTTTTTTCTCCTCCAAAAACTAAAGAACTGACTTTATCAACTACCAGCCAGGGTAATTGATTGTCCGCAATCAACAAATCTTGCACACAGAATTGAAGCATGGAGGGGTCGAAATTCCCAATCCCAGAACAATCTGTAAGATCTAACCCATTCGAAACTTGCTTTAAACGAAGATAGACCACAAACACAACGAAAAACGCATCTTTAACAATCATTTCTTCAAAATTGATCTGAAATTCGCCTCTGATATCAGGCGGATAAAAGCTCAGTATTTGGGGAACAAACTCTCTAACCTCAGCTTCGAATCCCCACAATCCAGGGGATCTCTCAATTAGCTCCGCTTTACATGCTTCCATGAGCTCCAGTTCCTCCTTTCCGTGGTGGTAAGGCCCAATAGCTAAAAAAATAGGTCGAAAGCAATCCTCGTTGCCGGGAAGAATGCAGGTTGGGACCCCACGTATGAAAGTAGAATTTCCCCTTTCCGGCAATCCTTCCGCTCCAAAATCCATGTCTGTATCACTGATTGTAGAATCACAGCGCTGCAGGCAGTAGACGGAGTGAATATTCCCAGGAACTTGGTCGGAGTTGTTGGTGTCGAGCCAACAAGGGAAACTCCCTACAGGCGTGACAGTTCCCAAGCCTTCCGGTGCCACTCTCCCGAACTGAGTGACCGAGTCATGCTTGACGACAACGGACGCATTAGACGTCTCCGTGCGTTCAATGGACTGAATGGAGTTTCTAGAAAGAGTTTTGACTTTAATAACACCTAAAAAATTTTAATTTTCAAGTATTAAAAAAATAAAAAACGTAATAAAGCTTCTCATCTTATTAACACTTCAAATTTTTTACTTTTTAAATATCAAAAATACTAAAAACATTTTTTAAAATTATTTTCAAATATATCATAAAACAAACATTATACACATACCCATTAGGCCCCACTATCCTACTATTTTATAATATTAGACTTGGGCATCATTTGGAAAACACAGCAGTCAATGTTTTCAGGTATAACATTTTATTTGAGAATTTAAATATAGAAACAGTTTTTTTTTTCGGGGATATTTTTAGAGTATTCTTCGTTTTTTTATCAATTATTATTTATTAGAACGCTTTATTGGTTGTCAAACAACGAAAAAACAAAAAATAGTTTTTTATTTTTAAAAATAAAAATACGTTTTTAAAAAATATATTTTAGTTATTTTCACATATTTTTTATGATTATTTTAAAAATAATATGATAAATATAAAAAGTAATTAAAAATCATGTATTATGTATTTTTTATGGTATAATAAAATATGATAAAATAATTTTTTTTAATATTTTTTTTTTGAACCTAAAGGTAGTCTTACTATATATATATATATGAATTTAAATTTGATTGAGAGTGATTTTACAAAATACTTCTAATATTAAACTTAGATGCATTTAAAAGTAATTTTAAAAAGTATTTCTAGTATTTATAATATTTGAATTATAAAAATTTTTAAATATTAAAAATGTTTTTTAGAAACACTATTAAATGGACTTTTAAAACATTTATATTATTTCTAATATTTGTATTATAAAAATTTTCAAATATTAAAAATATTAAAAGAGCTTTTTAGAATCATTAATAAATGGATTCTTAAAATTTATTTGATATTGGTTTTATAAAATATTTTAATATTTAAAATTTTTTATTTTTTAAATATTAAAAATTATAAAAATATTTTTTAAAATTATTATCAATGCCTTAATCTGTACTTACTCTGTAAGAATAAAATGAATTTACTCTGTACTTGAGTTGATAAGAGTCGTGAGTAGGGTATGACCGTGTCACATCACATGAGAAACGAAGTTTGATTTATAATGAGTGGTTGAGTCGAAAAACTCTGACTGAGAGTGTGGGTAGAATTGATACGGGATTTTTTTTAAATATTATTTTAAAACAGCTGTTTTAAAAATAAATATAAAATATGATACTTGTAATGTAATCACCATTTTTTTTTATTAAATTAAACGAAATAAACCTCAAAATAAAATAATTTCTTATTGAATAATCACGTGCATGGACAAGCCACATCAGTCCTCAAAGGAAGGCCAACATCAGACGACTCCAATGATGAAGTCTTCCATTGCGTTTGGTCAAATTTGGTTTCACGCAAGTTTGACCAAATTCCAACCCATGGGGATAAGCTTCTCACTATTTTTGTTTTAAAGATATTTTATATTTTTCATCTTTTCTTCCTTTTTGTTGGGTTTTTTTTTTTATACTATTATTTGATTTTTTTTTTTTTACGGTTTTTTGGTAATATTGCTTTTGTAGTTTTATTTCAACTTTTGAAATGGGAAAAATAAGATCAAATAGAAAGTTATTACCAGCTAAATATTAAATCCAATTTTGTTGTTGTGGGGTTTTGTGATCCAATATTTCAATTTACATGAACATTCAAAGTTAATAATAATAATAATAAATTAATTAATTAAGTTTTTTTTATAGATAAACATAAATTGTTTGAATGAAACTTAACCACAACATATTTTATCATTTATTATGGGAAGAGATAATTTTTGGGTAATGTGTAGCAATTATTAGCATACTAATTTATAATATTAATCAACTTTTGAAGAGTTTTATAAAAAATATAGATAATAAATATAGGATGGAATATAATTCATACTTTTATGTTTTTTTTTTCCAATATTATGAATATATTTTTAAATTGTTTCTTTTAAAAGCAAGGAAAATTTTAATTTTTAAAAAATTTAATGAAAAAAAATCTTATTATGTTTTGAGAAAAAATATAATTATATCTATTATTATCATGATTACTTAAAGAGATGGCTACTTTCCAATAGATTAAAAGAAAGCATGGTACAAGATGGGAGGATTTATTGAAAATATGATAAAGTATTATCCGACATAGATGCAAAGAGATTATACATATGCATACATCTTCGTTTACGCATAATGTTTAATCCATAAGAAAACAATTCTAATGTTATAATTTTCAAAGCTATATATTATTCAGAGTTTGTTTGATAGTAATTATAAGAAGCATTTTTAATATTTTTAATATTTGAAAATTTTTATCATTCAAATGTTAAAAATATTACAAACGCTTTTTAGAATTACTCTCAAACACACTCTTATTTATTTATCGAAACCGACTTATTTGGCTACTTTGGGATAAGGGTAATTGTCACAAGAATGTCTTTCACCAAATTTTTATGCTGTCTGTATCTCTCAGCAACACTGTAATAATCTCCATGAAAGTGGAAATTTCTCCGCGATCAACCTGAAGAGATCCTTCATATGCAGCCAAATTCAAGAAAACTCTCTTTAACCGAGAAACATTATTAATGGACAAAGAGGGAATGGTAGGATGTCCCGTCCTCAATTAATATGGCAAATAATTGCAAATCACCAACAAGAAATCCGATTCCTTTCTTTGACGGAGTTCTAACAAACAACTGCTTGGTTAAATATGCACTCTTATGAAAATTTGGCTTCAAGTAATCAATTAAGAGTATTTTTCGCAACTAATCCACCAATTGCAAGAAGTCTCCTAATATACTCTCCTTTATGCATAATGAATATGCATATGAATGAAATTGGCTCGATTTCTTTACTTTGTCGAAAACAATTCTAAAGTAGTATATTTTTTTATCTATTTTTTATTGGAACCCACTTACTTGGCCACTATACTTGGCCACTTTGGGATAGGACTAATTGTCACAACCTATTCAAAATGACCCTCCCTTAACTTATACAATGAGGTTAGGAAGTTTGTGAAACTATTTAAAGTCATCTCAGGAGAAGTGTAGGGAATTCTAAAAAGTCTTAGACACTTGTTTCGTGGGGAATTTTAGACACTTGTTTTCTCTTCATTTCTCGTTTATTTTTTCAGCTGCCAAACTCAGATGGATTTTTCTCAATAGTACGGTAATTTAAAAAAGTTATGCTTAAATTATTGCTTAAATTACTGTAGTAAAAGAAGTTATTACAAATATACGGTAGTTTTTGCCACCTAGAAAAGAGGATTTGCCACTTAGGAGAGAGGAGAGAGGAGAGAGGTTCAGCGGATAATTTTTTTTTTAAACCAAAATCATATTTTCAAATTTCGTCAAAGGGAACTCGTCTCTTCAAGAGACGAGTTCCATGAAAAAAAATTAAAAAAAAATAATAATAAAAATTCCTCAAGGTATATATTTTTAAAAAAATTCCTTAAAAAAAAAATCCACAAGGGAAATTCAAGAGACGAGTTTCCCATGGGAAATTTTTTTTAAAAAAATTCCCAAATTAAAAAAAAAAAAAAAAAAAACAATTCCACAAGGGGAACTCGTCTCTTGAAGAGACGAGTTCCCCATGGGAAATTTTTTTTTTTTTTTTAAATTCCTAAATTAAAAAAAAAAATTCCACATTTCCCATGGGAAATTTTTTTTTAAATATATATATATATTTTTAATTCCCAAATTAAAAAAAAAAAAAAATTCCACAAGGGGAAACTCGTCTCTTGAAGAGACGAGTTTCCCATGGGAAAAAAATATTTTTTTTTAGAAAAAAATTCCCAAAAAAAAAAAAAAAAAAAAAAAAAAACAATTCCACAAGAAGAGACGAGTTCCCCCATGGGAAATTTTTTTTTTTTAAATTCCTAAATTAAAAAAAAAAAAAAAAAACCAATTCCACAAGGGGCCCCCATGGGAAATTTTTTTTTTTTAAAATATTTTTTTAAAAAATTCCTAAATTAAAAAAAAAAAAAAAAAAAAAAAAAAAAAAAAAAAACAATTCCTCAAGGGAACTCGTCTCTTCAATAGACGAGTTCCCATGGGAAAAAATATATATATATTTTTAAAAAAGTTCCCAAATTAAAAAAAAAAAAAAAATTCCTTAAGGGAACTCGTCTCTTGAAGAGACGAGTTCCCTTGAGGAATTTTTTTTTTTTTTTTAAAATTTGGGTATTTTTTTTCCCATGGGAACCTTGTGGAATTGTTTTTTTTTTTTTTTTTTTTTTATTTTAATTTGGGAATTTTTTTATAAAAAAATATTTTTTTTTTTTTAAAAAAATTTTCCCATGGCTTGTCTCTTCAAGAGACGAGTTCCCTTGAGGAATTGTTTTTTTTTTTTTTTTTAATTTGGGTATTTTTTTATAAAAAAAATATTAAAAAAAAAAAAAAATTTCCCATGGGAACTCGTCTCTTGAAGAGACGAGTTCCCTTGAAGAATTGTTTTTTTTCAAGAGACGAGTTCCATTGTGGAATTGTTTTTTTGTTTTTTTTTTATTTGGGAATTTTTTTATAAAAAAATATTTAAAAAAAAAAAAATTTCCCATGGGAACTCGTCTCTTGAAGAGACGAGTTCTCTTGTGGAATTGTTTTTTTTTTTTTTTTTTTTTTAATTTGAGAATTTTTTTATACAAAAAATAAAATTTTTTTTTTCCATGGGAACTTGTCTCTTGAAGAATATATTTTTTTTTAAATTTGGGTATATATATATATATATTTTTTTTTTTAAAAAAAAAATCCCATGGGAACTTGTCTCTTAGAGACGAGTTCCCTTGTGGAATTGTTTTTTTTTTTTTTTTTTTAATTTGGGAATTTTTTTCCCTCGAGGAATTGTTTTTTTTTTTTTTTTAAATAATAATTTGGGATTTTTTTTAAAAAAAAAATATTTTTTTTTCAAGGAACTCGTCTCTTCAAGAGACGAGTTCCCTTGTAAATGAGGAATTTTTTTAAATACTAATTTTTTTTTCATGGAACTCGTCTTTTGAAAAGACGATTTCCCTTTGAAATTTGAAAAGATGATTTTGGTTTAAAAAAAAAATTATCCGCTGAACCTCTCTCCTCTCTCCTAAGTGGCAAATCCTCTTTCCTAGGTGGCAAAAACTACCGTATATTTGTAATAACTTCTTCTACTATAGTAATTTAAGCATAACTTTTTTAAATTACCGTACTATTGAGAAAAATCCAAACTCAGATACATGCAAGGTCAACGAGTAGGCCAAAACATTACCATTTGGCCATTGAGAAAATGCAAACGCAACTCAACTGAGCTGACCCCGACACCACTGCACTCCTCCAAAATTCCATCCTCTCTCCATCTCATCTCCACTTCCTCCGCCACCGAGCCACATAAAACCTCAAAATCAACCTCCGCATCAACTCCGATCCACGCCAGGTTAATGAATCAGCCAAACCGCACTATTCTATGGCGGAGAAAAATGCACCAATCCACCAAACCGCAGCTCAGCTACCAGCACAGCCACACGCCTCCCAAATTTTCATATCCTTTCTATTTTTCTTATTATGTTTTGAGAAAAGACATAATTATCCTTATTATTATCATGATTTCTTAAAGAGATGGCTACGTGGCAACAAATTAAAAGAAATCTTGGTACAAGAAATTGATAATAATGAGATGAAAGGATTTATTAAAAATAAATAAAAATTAGAAGAAATCTCTAGTACAAGAAATTGATAATGAAATGAGAGTGTTTATTGAAAAGATGGTAAGAGTATTATTATCTTAAAGATATGCAAAGGGATTATGCATTATTTTTGGATTGTTTTGTCGATTTATGCCTTGCATTATTTTTGGATTGTTTTGTTGATTTGTGCCTTGCATTATTTTTGGATTCATTTGTTGATTTATGCCTTAAAGATGTATGTTTTTTTAACACATAATAGATATACATATGAATAAGGTTGATTCTATTTCTTTACTTTGTGGAAAAATAATTCAAAGCTATACATTCTTTTTTTTTTTATCTCTTTTTGGATTTGGCTTCGTTGACCATCCTAGGATAGGGCTAAATGTCACACCTGCTCAAAATGACCCTCCTTTAACTCATATGGAGGAATAGTAAGTTTGTGGAGTCACTTGGAGTCAACTACACTAGTGAAGAAGTGCATAGAATTCTAGAAAGGCTAAGAAATATCGATATATTTCCATACTGGTATGAAAGATATGAGAAATCTGTGAACATTTTAGAGCATATTAGAGTAGTGGGAAACATTTGAGGGTTTCAAAAAGTTTTATAGCTGCCTATAAATAGAGGATGAACTCATTTGGCAAAAACACCTAGCACTTAAAAGAGCAATTTAAGTCTTATAGAGCATTCAAGTGCAATTAAAGTTCATCATGACTTAGAAATGTCTAAATATCACACATAAGCTTAGGAAAAGCAAGTCCATAACATAATGCATTGATATTTGGAAAGGAAAGAAGAGGAATAATATAGTGAAGTTCTTTTAGACATCCATTAATGAGCAATTCAATAATGTTCTTTTTCTATAAACTCCTAATTCTTTCTTTAATGAGTCATTACATTTGGTGGATTTATTGTGAAAAATACTCCTACTTGATTATTCAAAGTTGAATTTTCATATAAGTGTTGGTTTGTGTCTTGGAGATGTATGTTTTCTATTACACATAGTGGATACATTTATGAATGAATGTGTAATCTATTTCTTTACTAGAAAAACAATTATAAAGTTATGCATATCTTATTTATTTTTTCTTGGAACCAGCTTTCTTTTGGAAAAGAAAAGGAATAATATAATGAAGTTTTTTTTTTGTTTGAATTAGTGAGCAATTCAATAATGATTCTTTTCCACAAATTTCTAATTCTTTCTTTGTTGAGTCTATAGACATAAAAAAATTTAGTGGATTAAATTACCACTAATTTGATTTTCAAAATGAATAAATAAAGAGAAATAATAATAATAATAATAATAGATATCATCTTATGGATAAGTTTCCCTAATCTCCAACTATAAAAAGGATAATAATAATAATAATAATAATTTTATTATTATTATTATTATTATTATTGTCTTGTTGGTAAAACCTAGAAAAAGAAAATTTGCTAAAATCAAGGAACTAAATCCTTTGAATTAAGCAACTAAATTCCAGGAATTCAAAATTTAAATTCCCTATCTTCACCTATAAATAGGGGTCTCTTCTTTCAAGAAAGGGGATTTGAAAAATTAGAAATTGAGAAATCAGAAAAACCCAAAAAGGAAAATCTAAAAGGCGACTTTGTATAGAAAAATAGGCTTTAAACAAAAGAAAAGGCTTAAGCTTCATCAAATCTCTTTGCAAGTTCGGTAAATGATAAAACAACTGCTAACGCATTCTTTGCTATTAAACGAATTCATTTGGGAATAAACCACTTGTGACCCTTTAATATTTGAAATCAAGAAAACATCATCGTCGTTCTTCAAGTTGTGGTCAAAGCAAAAGAATCAGGGTAAAAATATTCTTTTGTAAATAATATTCTTTTTTTTTAGATTATACCCACAATATTTTTTAATTTCAATTAATATCTTGTTTGCATTATTTTCCTATTTGTTTTGCTAATTTTGTAGGACCTTTACGAAATTTGTGCATACAAAGTCATTACATTTGGTGGATTTATTATAGAAAATACTTTTGATTATTTGAAGTTGAATACTCTTACTTGATTTTGAAGTTAATTTCCATGTAAGTGCATTTTAAGTCAAACAATTATATGGTAAAGATAAAAAGAAGAACTTGTTCAAAGAAGGGAATTGGATTTTTTTTGTTGGTGATTTGAAATTTAAATTTTCATTATAAACATTTATATGCATAGACACTGTGGGGGGCTTCCCTCCATGTGTCTTTCCTAGACTCAAGACCCTTTGGTTGTCTAGGTCAAACATATAACCTGTCTGGGATCACTCCGTCTAGACCAAGATAAGCTCCGTTTGACTTCAGAAGTGAGAAGTTTTCCTTCTTCCACAATGCCAGATGGAATGGACAAACTAAGCCGACTAACTTTTCAGATGGGCTCACAATATCAGACGGAATGGATATACCAAATCAACTAAACATATTAGACAGACAAATTAATCCAA
Source organism: Vitis riparia (assembly GCF_004353265.1). Classification (NCBI taxonomy): domain Eukaryota; kingdom Viridiplantae; phylum Streptophyta; class Magnoliopsida; order Vitales; family Vitaceae; genus Vitis; species Vitis riparia. The sequence goes on along the minus strand of NC_048446.1, from coordinate 18,918,948 downwards.
TCAAGTCCTCAAGATTTCTAGCATGCATGGTCAACCACACCTGATGTTTGAGGGTCGACCTAAATGCCTAATGTCTAAGCATCGGCTTAGACGCCTGATGTTTGAGCCCCGACCTCGACATTTGACGTTTGAGCGGCGGATTAGATGCCATTTACACCCAAAAGTCAATGTTAATAAATTGTTACACACAATTCCAAATATTGGCAAGTTAAATGGACAGTCAGTTACACAGTCCGAGATTTTGGCATGACAGTCAGTAAATGACACCAGTTAATTGCCCTTTCTTGATGTGATTGTCCAGTTCACGCAGCAGTGATGACATTGACTGTCCTATCAAGGTTTGATTTTCGCTCTAAGGGCAATCATCATTGCAAGAAAGGCTAGAGTGCATAATTAGTGCTATAATGATGGTGTCATCAGTTCTATATAAACCCCTCAAGAAGCACGAACAAGGTACATACACTCATTCTCTCCTACAAAAAATAGTTAGAACTATCTTTAGTGATTTTTGACTTAAGTTTCGGAGGGGCATGCCTGGACAACCTTCTGTGTAGGGAAAAAGTCCGCCTGACTCCAATGAAACTGGACGGACCTGACTCCAGTTGGCTCAATACCAACAGACACTATTTAAATTCACAATTCATTTTTGAATTTAATCTATTAAAAATTTAATGGATATAAGTTTGATATACTTGTTTGTTTGCTTACCAATTGGTCTTTGTGGTAAGTTTTCTTATATTTTTTACTTTTTCCTCTTTCTTCCTTTCAAGTTCTTTTTGTGGTTATTCATCTATAACAAGAATATGGAGGGTGCAATCATAAGAAACCACACATCAAGAGATTGTAATTATTTTAATTTTTTTAAAATAAGCATTAAAAAAAAAAAAAAATTTAGAGCCCATAGTGGCAGCCTATGGACTGCATAATGATAAATATAATAGATAATAAACATAGGATGGAATACCATTTATACTTTTATGTTTGTTCTATGAATATATTTTTAAATTGTTTCTATTAAAAATAGGGATATTTTCAATATTTTTTTGAAAATTACTTTTAAGAACCTCGAAAAAGTGATCACTTGATATGGTTTCAACATAATCACTTGGTTATTAAGAGTATATTTGATAATATTTTTAGAAAATATTTCTACTATGAAAATCGTTTTTCAAGAAAAATCAAATGTTTGACAAATAGAAAACACTTTTAAAAAGTTAAAAAAAAAAAAAAAACTTATAATACTTTTTAAAGAAGCAGTTGATAGATCATTCTCTTAAAAAAACTTTTAAAGAAAACACTTGTAGATGATGTTGCCAAACAATTTGCACAATAATATTACAAAATTTTACATTTTAGAATAAGAAATATTTGAGAGTAATTTTGAAAAGACTAGGAGTCAAAAACACTTTCTTATGAGCAAGGAAGAAAATTTCACGATTGCTTCGATATTAACATAGAAATTTCTCCTCTCTTGATTTTTATATGATGATTTTTCACCATTTGAAAATAACTTTTAAGAACCTAAAAAAAGTGATTCCTTAGTATGGTTTCATCTATCACTTCTTATAAGAGTACGTTTGAAAATAGTTTTAGGAAAATATTTCTATTATAAAAAGTGTTTTTGAAGAAAAATTGAATGATTAATAAAAAAATCACTTGTCGTATTTTCTAAAAAAAGCACTTGATAGATGATTATTTTAAAAACACCTTTAAAGAAAATATTTTTATTAAAAATAGAAATATTGTCAAACATACTAAAAATCATTTATGCCACAAACAAGTTTTTACATTAATATTAACATTTACTAATGTTGTGCAAAATATTGTATTTCATGTGGCCCAAAAACTGCCATAGGCCTAGTTGAGGCCCTAGAGAACTACAACCTCTCCAAAAGCCCACCAGAAGGTGGACCTTGAGGTTCAGCATCTCCAATGCAGTTCTCCAGAAGGAGGAGCCCCACATAGCTTATGGCTTCCAATTAAACTGAATCCTCTGGAACTTTGGATTTGGATGCTGATGGAACATAACCAGTGACCACTAAGGCTTCTGAATGGCCAGGTCGCTTAGGCCCCGATGGACCTTCATGTCGGGCTGAAAATTTAACTCCGACCCGGCCCCAAGCTCAACTCTATAAAAACGAAAGTAGTGTTCGAACATCTTGACAATATGAATTCTTCTCAAAAAAAAAAAAAAAAAAAATTAAAGTGGTTAGACCATCGATATGATTTCTATGTCCACATAACATATTATCACTTAAGAATCCACTACTCAAAGGAATCTAAAAAGGCTAAATAGTGAAAGCTTTCATTCTTTTAATTTCGACTACATAATTTTTTCACTTATGCACAAACCTAAATTCATAATAGACTTAAATACAATGATAAGAGTTAAATTTGTCATTCAACTAATAAAAAAAAAATTAAAAAATGTGTCAACTTCTTTTAATCATCTCGATTCTTCTACTGTTCCTCCCTTTAGTCACTATCTGATTTTTCCCTTTTACAACATATACTTTAATTATTGTATCAACTTCTTTCACGAAGAGGAAAAACATCATTTTAAACAATTCAATACTTAATTTTATATCGGTAAACAATATTTATGAAGTCTCAACAAGTTAATACTTAATTTTATATCAATAAACAATATTTATGAAGTCTCAAAAATAAAATCTTTAAGTCTTTATTTCTTTAAAAAATCTTCAATTTTTTTTTTAATTCTTCAAAAAATCTTCAAATTTTCTTAAAATCATAAAATAAAATAAAAAACCTTGAGTTTTCAAGGAATTCCCCGAGAGTTCCAAAAATTTTCCTCAATCTTCAAATTGTGCTTTAAAAGGAGAGAACCCTTTATTTATAGCTCTTATTTATTTATTTATTTTTGAGATAATTACTTTATCTTTGATGGTAATTATTATTTATTTTAATTATCATAATAAATTAATTATCATTTTTTTTTTATAATTTGGGATGATGCATTTTTTGATAATTAACCAGTGAGCTATAATTTATTGTCAAGGAAAATGGAAGAAACTCCTATAAAACATCAATTTATGAACTTTGTCTTAGGATGCAATAGACTTCTAAGTACACCCTTACAAGGATGATGATGCATTTAAACCCAAAATATTATTTCTTTTATGCATAATATGAGGTTAAAAATGGAAGAAACTCTTATAAAACTCATACTTTCTTTTATGCATAATATGAGGTTAATTCTATTTCTTTATTTCGTGGAAAAACAAATTTAAAGCTATACACATTTGATCTATTTCTTCTTGAAAACTAGTTTTCATAGTCACTCTGAAAGAGGGCTAATTTTCATAATCTACTCAAAATAACCTTCCCTTGAGCTTATATGGAGTAGGAAATTTATAGAACCATTTGAAATCAACTACATTAGGGAAGTGTAAAAATTCTAGAAAGGTTTTGAAACATCCACATATCCCTACACTAGTATGGAAGGAAGGTATGGGAAGTTTAATAGGAAATTTAAGGCTATGTTTGGTTCCCGGAAAATTTGAGGGAAAATGTGAGGGAAAGAAAATACAAAGGAAAAGTAGAAGGAAAGAAAAAGTGAAGGAAAATAAAAAAATAGATTAAAAGTTGATAAATTATTTTTTTTGTTACTTCAAACTCATTTTATTTATTTTAACTTATCAATATAAAGATTAAATAATTTAAACATACATAAGTTTTTAATTAGTTTTAATTATATTTGATTTTCTTTGATATTTTTCATAGGACAACCAAACATGAGAAAATCATTTTCCTTATCATTTTTTTTCTTTCCTTTGTACTTTCCGGGAACCAAACATAACCTAAAGAGTTTCGAAGATATCTTGGAGATAGCATTTATGTAGATATTTCTAAAGTATTTAAGAGTAGCGGGGAACCTTTGAGGGTTTCATTCAAAAAGCTGCCTATAAATTGAGGATGGCCTCGTTAAGGCACCAAGCATTTGAGAGCGATCTAAAGTTGATGTAAGGTGGGGTGACGGGATGAAGACCTCACCTTTCTTCAGAATGGCAGAGACAGGCGGGATGAAGACCTCACATCTCTTCAGAATGGCAGAGACAGGTAGCCTTCTGTAAGAGTAAAGATTACGTGTTCCATTAGAAGCTCGCATCAGTTGGCTCCACTAGTCTGATTGGGGAAGAGTCAAATGTTTTTGACAATTCCTCATCGGAGGATGAATCAAGATTTTTTCATCCCTGCTGTAATAATATCTCAAGATTTGCAACGATAACTTGGTATATCTACTATACAACCATTAACTAAAATATGTTTATGATTAAGTAATTGGCGGGCTCCAGGAATAGTCTAAGCACCCAATCATAAAACTCGACCTGTTGCCCTTTGACTTTTTCCGATACGAGCATAGTTATTCTATCCATCGGCCCTCATCACCACGCAAAGAAAGATCTTCAGGAGGTGGAAGATCTCAAGACTCATGTTCTTGCAGATTTCTGGACTCAATAAATGCCGGATGTGCCCAAACTGATAAAAGAAAAGCGTTTTTTACTGGTACCTGATGATATTCAGAAACTATATCTATGTGAAATGAGATATTTTGTTGCATAAAAGATGCCCGTTTTGCCGTCTGTAGCCAATGAAAGACTGCATACTTTAATTGGCAGTGCGACTTTTGAAATGTGTATTACAGATTTGTTGCTCTTAGATGATCAATTGCCATGGCTGCTCGGGTGAACTCTATAAAATTTGTTAAGGAAAGGGGTAAAAAGAATATCATAAAGTTTAATTTCTGTGTGTTGCCATGAAGGGGAGGTTGTCAGATTCCTTCCCAAAGTCCCTCAAAATTTATTTGATAATGCTCATCTAGTGGGGTTATTGTGGGGATTATTCTGAAGATACCAAATTTGAAAAACTAACCCTTACCTTTTTTTCAACCTAAAAAATATCTATTTTGAATAAAAATATCTCATTTTTCTCTAACAAAAATAACCATTTCCTTTAAGATATATGATGTAAATATTAAAAATATTGAAGGGTATTTATATAAAAAAATGAATTACACTTCAAATTAAAAAATAGAAGATATTAGTTTTATAAATTTGAGATTTTTTCATTTCATTAATTTTGATTATAATATTAATATTTTTAAATTCAACAAAGTATGTTGGAGGGGCAATTTTTTTTTTTTAAAAATTAAATATGGTGGTTGGGATCACCTTTGCATACCCGACCACAAACATTCTAATTTTTGCGATATTACTTAATTTAGGTTGTTTTTATAAAACTTTGCAAAGTGATTCTCCTTAATTTAGATGATGAACCCTAATGATAAGAGGGTGTTTTTTTTAACTCGATTGAGTAGACTACTATTTATATAACAAGTCATATTGAATGGGGAAAAATTTTCTTGACACTATACATGTATGAGTATATTTTAACCGTATAAACATATTTTAAAACCATGATGTTCATTGCACTCAGTATAATATGACGGTTATGATGCGGTTAGAGTTATTTTTGGCCGATTAATTGACCTAGTATCCTAATATCATATTTATCACTTTAAATTTTTATTTAAAAATTAGAGAAACTAAAGTTATTTTCCCTTTATTGGTTCTATATTATTCTGTGAACCACTCAGGTATACTTGCTTTGATTTATCCGTTTTATCATTTTTTTAGATTTTTTTTTTAATATTTTTATAAATTTTTATAAATTTTCATTATATTAACCTTTTTTCTTTTATTTTTTAAATATTTTTATAAAATTCAATTGCCAATATTTCACAAATTTCTAGTATTTTTATCCTTAATTCTAGTATACCAAGTGAAATTTATGTTGAATTGATCGGTTAAAAAAGATAAATAATCCTCATATTTGTAATACATGTAGGTTAAAAAAAAAAGAAAAATGTTAGAAAATATGAGAATTTATCGAATTATGGGAATTTGTAAATGATCATTCATATTGATGTATATCTCTTTGTGACTTCCTATAAAAGGGAGTTACTTCGACTAGTATCTACAAAAGAAATAGAAAGATTTTTTCTCTATTCAATGAAATAGAAAAACGTTCTCCTTTTCAGAGAAATAAAAAGACTCTTCTTTCTTCTTTCTCACAAAAAGATATGTGATAAACTTATATCATGATTTTCTATTTTATTACCATTTGATCTCTATTTTCATTTATTTTATTTGAATACATAAATATGTATAATCCCTATAACTAGAAATTATGGGGTAAATTATAAATTATGGGGTAAATTCATAACCGGAATTATGAAAAATATGTGCAATTCATATAACCAGAAGTTATGGGGAAAAATTACAGAATTACAGATTATGTATATGATCCCTAATTATTTATTTTTAATTATACAGTATAATTGGATGTTATACCAAACAATATTGTATAGCCAGAAGTTATAAAATAAATAAATAAATATTCATAGCCTAAAACTATTTACAAATTTACATAATGAAAGTTCACAGCTCGAAGTTATGCATAAATTTACATAAAATAATTCATAGCTTGAAGGTATATATTACTTTGCACATTTTTGTTATGATAAAATAATCATAACCCGAAGCTATGAAAAAGAATATATATATATATATATATATATATATATATATATATATATATATATATATATATATATATATATATATATATATATATATATATATATATTAAATTTTAATTCTTATTTCATATTTATACATTTTTACCATATTATAATTGACAAATTTTAGGTCATTATATTTTAGATATTGTTTATTTGAAATATTGTTAAAACATTTTATTAATAGTTTATTATAATAATTGAAATATTTCTCTGATTAATATTATATATGGCTTTTAGATAATGTCAAACCTTGTAAAGCTTGAATTTGTTGTCTTCGATATTTCGGGCAAAAACTACTTATCTTGGGTTCTAGATGCTGAAATTCATCTAGATGCGATGAATATTGGAAATACCATTAAAGAAGGAAATGACGCATCCCTACAAGATTGCACTAGAGCTTTGATATTCCTTCGCCATCACATTGATGAAGGATTAAAAGGTGAATAACTTATGGTTAAAGATTCTTTCATCCTTTGGAATAATCTAAGAGAACAACATGACCACCAAAAGACCATAATCCTTCCAAAGGCACGCCATGATTGGATGTACTTGAGATTACAAGATTTCAAGTCTGTTAGTGACTACAACTTGGCCCTATTCAAAATTAGCTCACAATTAAAATTGTGTGGAAAAAAAGTCATTGAAGAAGATATGCTTGAAAAAACATTCACGACTTTTCATGTCTCGAATGTACAACAACAGTATCGAGATCGTCGTTTCACTAAATATTCAGAATTGATCTCATGTCTTCTTGTGGTTGAACAAAATAATGAGTTATTATTGAAAAACCATCAATCTTGTCCTACTAGGTCTATGCCATTGCCTGAAGCCAATGCCACATATGTTCAAACCCTTGGACATGGACAAGGACGTGGATATGGACGAGGTCGAGGATGTGGTCACGGTCGAGGTCGTGGTAAACACAATTCTTCTCATCGTAGTGGTTCTCAAAGTAAAAAAAACAACTCAAACCACCATAAGTGGAATAATTCAAAGACACAACCTAAAAAGGGGATAGAACCACAAAGTAAACATACTTGTGAGAATAAGTGTCATAGATGTGGCATGCAAGGACATTGGTCACGTGCTTCTCGTACTCCAAAACATTTTTCCTTTATCAAGCCTCAATAAAAGCAAAAGGAAAGGAAGTTGAAATGAACTTCATTGATGATGGCCTAATAGATCTAACCCATTTAAATGTTTCAGATTTTTTTGAGAATCTTAATGGGAAAATTGACCATCTAATTGGTGATGGAAATGTTTGTTATGATTAAATGTTATGTTCTTATTTAGTTCTTTGCAAATAGGTTTATTTTGTTATCATCTTTAAATACATTGTTTATTATTCATCTTTTATAGTTTATTTCACATTTTATTATTTCTTATTTAAATTCATCTTTTTATTTATACTTGAAGATACATGGATCTTTCTCATACCTTGGTACATCATACAACATCCAATGTAGATGCATGTATTGCAGATTGTGCCACAACACACACATTCCTTCGTGATAAAAAATATTTTTCCAACATATCGTTGGTTAAGTCTAATGTTAATACAATATTAGGTCCTGTAGACTTGATTCAAGGCTCTGGAAGAGCAACTATTATTTTACCTAGAAGAACTAAAATCCACATTAATGATGCCTTCTATTCTACTAAATCCAAGTGAAATCTTCTTAGTTTCAAGGATATTCGCTAAAATGGATATCACATTGAAACTATGAATGATGATAGTAATGAATACCTTCTCATTACTTCAATTATTTATGAGGAAAAACACATCTTGGAAAAGCTTCCTTCTTATTCTTGTGGGTTGTATCAAACAATCATTAGACCCATTGAGTCATATGCTGTCATGAACCAGAAGTTCTATGACTTAAAAACTTTTATGATATGGCATGAACGTCTTGGTCATCTAGGATTATCCATGATGTGTCGTATCATCAACAATTTTTTAAGGCATTCCTTAAAGAATCAGAAGATTCTGATGCCCAATGATTACAATTGTGTTGCTTCCTCACAAGGCAAATTAATTATTAAACCATCATTTACCAAGGTTGAATATGAATCATCAACCTTTCTAGAACATATTCAAGGTGATATTTGTGGACCTATTCATCCACCTAGTGGACCTTTTCTTTATTTTATGGTTTTAATTGATGCATTAACTCGTTGGTCTCTGCTTGTCTTCTTTCAACTAGAAATATTGTCTTCGCCAAGTTACTTGCTCAAATAATTCGACTCAAGGCACGATTCCCTAATCATCCTATTAAGACAATTCGTCTTGATAATGCTGGTGAATTTTCTTCTCAAACATTTCTTGATTATTGTATGTCGGTTGGTATTGATGTTGAATATCTTGTTGCTCACACCCATACTCAGAATGGATTAGTTGAATCTCTAATTAAGCGTTTGCAACTGATTGCAAGACCATTACTCTTGAGAACAAAATTACCTTTATCTGCTTAGGGGCATGCTATTTTTCATGTTGCCACTTTAATTCGAATTCACCCTACAACTAATCATGATTGCTCACCTTTACAACTTGCTTTAGGATCCCAACCAAATTGTGAAACCAAGGTTTGATTAATCTTGATTTTGATGATAACAAAACAAGCTTTAGAACTAATGATCATATTTCAAGTGTGATTAGACAAGACAATTTCCAAAGTGGCAATCACAAAGACAAATCAAGCCAAGGAGAAATCATGAAGAAGAAGACCACCTCAAAGAGAAGAGTTTTTCAAGACCAAAGCTTCATAAGATCTTTTTGTAAGGTTGTTGGTGTACTAGGACTTTCATGCATTTCATTATTTATTTATGCACCAAAATCATCCAAGAGTAATATTGTTTTAAATATCTTAAAAATTGGATGATTTCATGTTTTCAACTAAAACCTTGTATTAAATGATTTTCAAACTTGTGTTAAAAGGTTTTAAGTTGAAAAAGGTTGGGTATTGAGCCAAAAAATGGCTCAATCGGTTGACCGGTTGTGCTCATCCGGTCGAGAACCGATTGAGGGAGGTCAAAAAGTTCATTTCTCTCCCAGTGGCCTTCTCTTCCTGGTCAAGGTTGAACCTCAACCGTTTGAGGTTCAATTGAGGTCCGGTTGAGGCCCAACGGTCACTTGCCAAGCATTAAATGCTAACGGCTAGTCAACCGGTCGACCCCTAACTCGATCGATCGAACCCCTAAAGCTAGTATGGATTTTTTTTCTTCTATAAAAAGGCTCCAATCTTCATTGTTTCAAGAGCTTAACCTTCCTAAATCTTTCTTGATTATATTTGAGCCTTGGAAGAGTATTTTTTAGTACACCATTGTTTCAAAACTTTCATATCTTTAGTGCACCATTCAATCCTAATTTTTCTTGTATCATTTGAGCTTAAAGTTCTTGTGCTAGGATTTTTTAGAGATCATTCATTTGTAAATCTTTGAGAAGAAGTTTCTCAAGTGTGAGGTATCACTTGAGGGGTTGTTCAAGAGTGGGATATCTCTTGAGAAGTGTAAAGGGTGCTTGGAGCCAAAAGTCCAAGAGGGTGAATTGGAACCATAATCCAATTGTATTGCTTGAAGGCTTGGTTTGGAAGCCTTAGATTAGTGGAACCTCAAGCTCGGGATTGAAGCTAGAGGAGAGTGGATATAGGCCGGGTTGCACCGAACCACTATAAACTCTTGTGTTTGCATTCTCTCTTCCCTACTCTTTAATTTATATGCAATTGTCTATATATTGATTATTATATACTTGCATATAATTGTCTCTTGCATTCACTTGTTTAAATTTGCGAAAAGAAACCATCACCCTATTCACCCCCCCTCTAGGGTGATTACCATAGGTTGGATTAGTCTCAAATTCCTAACACAAATGTTTCATATTTTTGTATTTTTAGTTGTGCTGTCTATGTTCCTATAACTCCACCTCAACGGTCCAAGTTAGGACATCAACGTCAACTTGGTAGATATGTTGGTTTTAATTCTCCCTCCATTATCCATTATCTTGAACCAGTCACAAGTGATGTTTTTACTGCCCGCTTTGTAGATTGTCATTTTGATGAAAATATTTTCCCACTATTAGGGGGAGACAAGTCAAAAGAATGGAAAGACATTACATGGTATGTACCCTCCTTGTCTCATCTTGATCCTTGCACAAGACCATGTGAGTTAGAAGTTCAAAGGATTTTTAATTTGCAAGGACTTGCAAATCAATTACCTCATGTTTTCATAGATATAAAGAAAGTAACAAAGTCACACATGCCAGCTGTGAACGCCCCAACACATATTGATGTCCCTAAAGGACAATTGGAGAATGTCATAGCAAATGAATCTAAGACACGTCTAAAGCTTGGTAGACTTATTGACTCAAAGGATTTAATTCTTAGAAAAAAAAAATGAACAACATATGAAAAACTTAGTACTCCTAAAGAGTTCACAAATATGAAAGGGTCAAATGATGAAACCCAACTTGATAAACAGTTAGCTCTTGAAGAGGCACAAATTGATCAAATATCGGTATCTAGAATTGAAGAGATCTCAATGAGTCACATGGGAGAAACAAAGGACCGTAATGACATTATCATAAATAATATATTCGCATTCCAAGTGGCTATGGACATCATGAGAAATGATAAATGTCAAGAACCACAAACTGTGAATGAATGTCGAAAAATGAATGATTTGCCAAAATGGAAAGAAGCAATCCAAACAAAGCTAAACTCGTTAACAAAACGTGAGGTATTTGGACTTGTAGTTCAAACACCTGGAAACATAAAGCCTGTTGGATATAAATGGGTCTTTGTGAAAAAACGAAATGAGAATGATGAAATCATAAGATATAAAGCATGACTTGTTGCTCAAGGTTTCTCTCAAAGACCTGATATAGACCGAGGAAACTTATTCCCTTGTAATGGATGCAATCACACTTCGATACTTGATAAGTTTAACAGTCTCTGAATTACTAGATGTGCGTCTTATGGATGTTGTTATAACCTATTTATATGGGTCTATAAATATTGACATAAATATAAAAATCCTTAAAGGATTCAAATTGCTTGAAACAACTAATCCAAAACCTCAAAACATGTACTTAATCAAACTACAAAGATCTTTGTACGAATTAAAGGAATTCGGACATATGTGGTATAATCGTTTGAGTGAGTATTTGTTAAAAGAATGATATATGAATAATTCAATTTGCCCATGTGTTTTTATCAAGAAATCAAAATTTGGGCTTACAATAATTGTAGTGTATGTGGATGATTTAAACCTTATAGGAACTCCTGAAAAGCTCACAAAAGCAGCTAATTATTTAAAGAAGGAATTTGAAATGAAAGACTTGGGGAAAACAAGATATTGTCTCGGCCTGCAAATCGAGCATTGTTCAAATGACATATTAGTCCATCCATCGACATATATAGAGAAAGTATTAAAATGATTTTATATGGACAAATCACATCCAATCAATTCCTTTATGGTTGTTCATTCACTTGAATTGAACAAAGACCCATTTCGTCCTAAAGAAGAAAATGAAGAATTGCTTGGTCCAGAAGTACCATATCTCAGTGCAATCGGTGCACTAATGTATCTTGCAAATGGTACTAGACTAGACATAGCATTCTCTGTCAACTTACTAGCAAGATACAGTTCTACCCCAACTAAACGGCATTGGAATGAGATTAAACATATATTGTGATACCTTCGTGGAACAAGTGACATGGGTGTATATTATTCAAAAGAATCAAAATCACAATTGATTGGGTATGCAGATGCAGGGTATCTTTCAGATCCTCATAAAGCTTGATCTCAAATGGGATATGTCTTTACTTATGGTGGAACAACAATATCTTGGAGATCAGTCAAGCAAACAATGCTAGCCATATCTTTAAATCATTCAGAAATTCTTGCAATTCATGAAGCAAGTCGTGAATATGTATGACTAAGGTCAATGATCCAACATATACAAGAAACATGCAGATTACCTTCCATCAGAAGCAATGCAACCGTGTTACATGAAGATAATGTTGCTTGTATTGCACAAATTAAAGGATGATTCATAAAAGGTGACAGAACTAAGCATATCTCCCCTAAATTCTTCTATACTCATGAGCTCCAAAAGAAATGTGAGATTGATGTTAAACAAATTCGATCATGCAATAATCTAGCAGATCTATTCACAAAGGCGTTACCTTCGACCACATTGAAAAAGTTAAGGTATGACATTGAAATGCGAAGATTGAGAGATTTACCATTTGAAATATTGAAGAAATCATAATCATGTTTGCATGAGGGGGAGAATGCCAATATGGATATATTGCATTCTTTTTTCCTTCGTCCAAGTTTTGTCCCATTGAGTTTTATTAAAAAGGTTTTTAATGAGGCAGTTACCATATTCTTATGATCATCTAAAAGAAAGTGTTAGAAAATATGAGAATTTATCGAATTATGAGAACTTATAGATGATCATCCTTATTGATGCATATTTCTTTGTGAAGGGAAATACCTCTAATGAAAATCTATTTTATTCTCTTCATACATTTTAATTTCTCTTTCCTATTTTCTTCTCCTTTCACTTTATAATTTTACAAAAAAAAAAAACTATATTTATAAATAAAAAAAAAGAATATTTTAGTCAAAATATGGTAAAAAAAAATGATAGAATGTTAGATTTCTAAAATTGGGTTTTAAACAACCCTTTTAATAAAATAACCCTACTTAGGCAATTGAACAATTAGGATTTGAGTGGAGGTAACTCGTAATGGCAAATTAACAAATATTGGTCACATGTTTCCTACCAGAGACATCAACATCACAAAGTCAATAAAGCATTCAATCTGAGTTCATTATTCAATACAATTTAAAATATTTGATTCCAATGCTTTACCTAATCAGTTGGCAGTATCATATGACACTTTTTTTTTTTTTTTTTTTTTTTTTTATTGGCTTAAATTTAATTAATTAATAAAGATTTGTATTTGAACACAAAGTCCCATGTGAGTTTGTTGTATAAATCATTTTTTAAATGGCCTGAATTTAATTAATGAAGATTTGCATTCACACTTGAAGTTTTCATGCAAGTTGTAATAAGGTGAACTTTAATTAATTGATTCATATCAATAAATCAAAATCTTGTCACATTATTAAAATATAATTTAATATAAATTTAGATTTTGTTTGATATTTTTATTTGAAGTATTTTTAGTATATGTATTTTTTTTGAAAGTGTTTTTAAAAGAATCAATCATTTGATGTTTTCTCAAGAAAACATTATAATTGATTTTTCAATATTACAAGTTATTTTAAAATTTTTTTAAAATGTTTTCTTAATTTTGTCAGACACTTTATTTATTTATTTTTTTAAAAACACTTTTTAGTTAAAAGTGTTTTCTAAAAACACTATCAAATAGACTCTTAGTTTTAAGGAGTGTAAATGAGAAATGAGAATAGATATCTCATTCTTTCTCTCCTTCATTCCCGTGGTTGGATAAGTTTTATGAAGGTAGGGAATGGAATAAAAAATAATTCTTACAAAAATCAAATCTCACTTATAAGTGAAATTTCAATTTATCGCAAAATGGGTGGTATACAGATTCATTCATCTGGTAAGAAAATATAAAATATTTTAAAATTATTATTTTACCCTTAAATTTCATTCATCATGCCCTAATTCCTCATCATCCAATAATAAGATAATTATAATTTTTTAGTTTTATTATTTACTAAAAAAAAAACTCTCAAAATTTATTCTTTAAAATGAAAATAAAAAAAAATTATTTGAAACCACGTGTAAAGGTATTATCCTCGATTTATTTCTTTCATTCACATTTCTATCATTACCAAACATTAGAATAGAAACAAATAATCATTCTAATATTGAATTTTTAGGTTCATCCAAACATTATAAATTGAATCATCAAATTCATTTTTATTCAACAAAAAATAAGAATAAAAACAAAATATTCATTTTCACTCCATTATCATGTACCAAAACCCCCCTAATAGTGTATTTGATAATGTTTCTATTTAAAGTATTTGTAATTGAAGTGTTTTTTCTAAAAATAGTACAAGTGATTTTTCAATGTTACAAATAATTTTTCAAAATTTTAAAAGTATTTCTTAAAATTTGCCAAACATCTAAAGTTTTTATCAAAAATACTTTTTAAACTAAAATCACTTTTATAAAATCACTGTCACTAAATATATTTATAGCAATTCCCTCTCATTCACATGTATCTTCACGCAATATTAATATTTTTTTAGAGAATGACAAATGATGATCCACGAAGTACTATAAATAATTTTATTAAATGTGGAAATATTTAAATTTTTTTTTTTTTTTATATTAAGAGTTTATTTGGTAATTACTTTAAAAAATAATTTTAATAAAAAACGTTTTTAAAAAATGAGAAGTTTGACAAAACTTCTTAGAAAACACTTTAGAAAATTATAAAAAAGGTCATTTATAATATTTTAGGGAGAAACACGATAAAACTCACTCTAAGTCCCTTTTCTTCCAGCACGTTGATAATGAAGTTACATAAAGAACGGGGACATTAATAATATTATTTAAAGACCATCATAAATTTATTATTATTATTATTAGTTTAAAAAAAATATTTTATTATTATTAAAGTTGCCTATCTGATACTGAACATTGGTTGGCGTGCCCGTTAAGCTTTTGAGGGACTTAAAATATGTAAGATGGACAAGGGCCGGGCCATGTGACGCCTTGTCCGCTCCGCGTAGGAATGGTGTGGCTAATTGACCTTTTTCTAGAAGATATTACTGACGTGGACAAACCGGTCTCCTCCCCATTCACATGAGCTCACCCACCACCCACACCGGCATTTTCCGGTTACACCAGTGGGCAGTGGGCACAGACCAACCACACCCAAACTAGAGTGAGAAACCGCCAGGTGTGGGTGTTAGACAATTGATGGGCCCCACACCCCTCGTAAGTTTTTTCCCTAGTTGACAACGTACTAGGTAAGTAGGTATCAAAAAGGAACACTCGAAGAGTTTCTCTCACCAATTAAAGTGCAGATTTTTCTGAATAAATACCCACCCCATTGTGGCAGCCATTTGACAGTGAAGAGCATTTTTCTTTTCTCCGGAATTCCCAGATTCCTCCTCCGATGGCCCCTCGCTTCGAGCTCAAGCTCAAGATCTCCTCCGCCAAAGATCTGAAGAACGTGAACTGGCGCCACGGCTCTCTGAAGCCATACGCCGTGGTTTGGGTGGAACCTAACGCTAAGTGCTCCACCAAAGTCGACCACGACGGCGACACCTTTCCTTCCTGGAACGAGACTCTCCACATTCCAGTGCCCTCCTCCATCGATGATTCCGCCCTCTACCTCGACATCGTCCACGTCAAATCCGATGACGAAGACGACACCAAGCCTATGGTAGGCTCCGCTCGCCTCTTCCTCCGCGACGTCGTCGATGACGTCGGCTTCGGCGTCGAGGCCTTCCGCACTCTCGAGCTCCGCCGTCCCTCCGGGCGCCCTCAGGGCAAGGTCGATGTCGAGGTCTCCGTGAGGGATTTGCGTTACCGTGCGCCGGAGCCCTACTACACAGCACCTTACGGCGTGCCGCCGCCGCCGGGAACCAGAGGAGCAGGCTACGCCGATCCACCGGCCTACGGCGCACCTCCCCCTGATCCTTACTACTCCAATGCCGGCCCCTACGGCCACTCCCCGTACGGGCAGCCGGCGTATGGGTATCAGGAACCAACTTACGGATACGGTCAAGGGTCGTACGGGCAGACAGTGGTGGTGGAGGAGAAGAAGAAGAAGTCTGGCATGGGGATGGGGACGGGATTGGCTGTGGGTGCGGTCGCCGGAGTATTGGGCGGACTAGCAATAGCTGAGGGCGTGGATGCTTTGGAGGACAACATCGCTGAAGACGTGGCAGAGAGGATTGAAGATGAGGAAGACGACTGATTTTCCTTTCCCACATCTCGATGTTTATGTTGATTGTTCTGATGCACTCGCCTTTGCAAGATGAGCTTCTTCAAGGGTTTGTTTGCGATTGCTTGAAATCCTTTTACTTCTTTTTTCTTTTCCTTTATTTTCTTCCTCCTTCACTGTGTGTTATGGGCGAAACCTCTATCGGAGGCTATACGCAGACCTTCCATTCGTCAACATATTCCAAATCAATGCAGGGTCCATTTGATCTTCGACCGCCCAAGCAAAAAGTAATTTAACATATTTATAAAAATATTAAAATAATAGAAATTTTTATAATAAATAATTTATTTTTATAATAAATAATTGAGCAACTGAGCTCAAATGGGACATACAACATTTTTAAGCAAGCTGGCCACTGGTAAAATCTTATTCCTCCTGTTCCTTGTAGAAGCACAAACTTATGTTACCATTGCAAGTTCTCAGAAATTCAAGCCTTTTACCAAGGCCTTCTGCAACATAAACAGATCCTGAATTTGGTAATGATCATTATCATCAGGGCAAAATCTAGTCCATTAAGAGGCTTCATAGCACGTAGGAGTATAATGACAAGTTTGGCAACAGCGTAGGTGCCGAGGTACAAAAAGCTCAACATAAAGGCCACGCAGAATATGTACAGGAGTAAGTTTAACACCGACCCTGCCCAGCTGCCCAGGAAGCGCAACACTGAACAAAAACTAATGCCTCGATCGTGTAGTTGTTTAGCAGAAAAGGCCACTTTAGGGGGATTGGTAGGAGAAGTAGAAGGTTTGTGACGCTGGCTTCGGAGATCATCCGACAAGTTATGGGACAGATAAAGAAGCTGGCTTCCCGGATTCGGCATGGTGGCTGATAGAAATTCATTTATAATCTTCTTCTCCTCCCTTTCAAAAGGACCAAACCTCATACTAATCAATTCTTAAGAACAAAAAAGGGTATCCTATTCTCCGGCAAAAAGAAATCTCTCGCACAAATACACAGTAGAACAGATGAGAGAGGCAGACTACTCTCAGTGTTACTAACAATGCAGTAAATCGCTTCGATCAAAAAGCAGGCATCGATTAGCAACATCTCTGAAAACTGTTCATCCGCATAACGAGTTGCTATCTCTCATCCGCATAACGAGTTGCTATCTCTTCCGAATAATGAAGCTTCGCGTTATTAGAAATAGGGCCGAATTTCTTCATATAGAATTCACTACGTTGATCAACAGGCATCATAGATGACAGAACAAACTTCTGAAAATTTTCAAGCTTTCGTTCCTCAAACCTTTCTAGCCCTGGCCATCCAAGGATGACGGGCCCGTTAGACACAAAGCGGGGCCTCTGAACATGATTCAAAGCCCTTGTTTTATCGTTTTCCTCGGTCGAAACACAGCGCCTACTTCACCAAGATCTTGGCCGGCTCAGGAGAATTTGCTAAGCGATTTGGGCTTGCAGAGCATGCCTTAATATAGCAGAGAATCGTATCTCAAAGAGACTTCTATTCCTTCTCTACTTGCAAGTCTTCTTCCCAAAACCGTATAGGCAGACCAAAATTATCCAAAAAGTATAATATTCTTCACCGATCCGATTTGGGTGACCATTTGATTTAAGCGCCAGATAGAACCCATCATTTTGATGGACACGGCCTAGAGTCCTATCGAGGCAGCAGCGTGCCTCAATGTGCGAAAGCGGCCCACGGGTCGTGATCCTCTTTTACTGGGAAAGAAGCAATGACGGTACATGGGAATAAATATCGACTAATCATTTAAGGAAGTATATATATATAAAGCTAGATTATTGGTAGAAAAATATTAGATTTTTAATTAAATATCAAAATAATTATAAAGTTTTAGAAAATTTTCAATATTTTTCAAAATTTTAAATTCTTTTAATAAAATTTGAATTTGTGTTTTGATATTTATTAACTTAAATAAAATATAGGTAGTTACTAATAATTTGACACTTATTATATTCCAACTTTAAAGTATTTTATTAATTATATTGTCTTCAATAATTAAGACTAAATATAAATTCAATAATATGCATAAATTTAAAATTTCTAAATGATGGAAGAGAATATACCATGTAAAATTATTTAATAAAATATAAAATACAAAATGATTAAAATATTTTTAATTTATATTACCTTTTTTATTTTATTTTTTATTATCCTTATTTTTAATTATTTTTCATATTTATCTCATTAATCCTATTTTTAAAAATTATTATCACTTCACTTTTAATTTTTTTTATATTTATCCTTTTAATTTATTTAATTTTAAATATTTATCTTATTAATCTATTTTTTTAGAAAAATTACTATCACTTCACTTTATATATATATATATATTTATCCATTTAATTTTAAATATTTTTCACATTAATCTTATTTTAAAAAATTACTATCACTTCATGTTAATTTTTTTTGTAATAATTATCCTTTTAATTTTATTTAATTTTAAAATATTAAAAATATAAATTTATTCAAAAATTAGTAAAATGTTAAAAAGAAATAAATGAAGTTCTAATACTTTATAAATTTAATTTAATTTGATAAGATAAATTATTAATATAATTTTTAATTATTTTAATTATTTAAATAAATTAATGTTCATAACAAAAAGTTATCATCACAAATTTGTAATAAAATTTTAGAAATTAAATCTCAAATAAAAGGTTTTGCACAAATCAATTTAATTTTTTATTTAAAATTTAATAAAACATGTTCGAATAAAAATGGTTTTTAATTTTTAAAATAAATAAATAAGAATATTGTGTACCCCGAATTTTCGCTTGATGCATTCCCACTAGATGACGAAACTCGTTTTTTATTTATTTAATGTAAAATATGATTTTTATTTTTTTTAGAAAAGACTTAGAGTTGCCACTTGTTTTATTTTTAAAGGAAAAACAAAATAAGAAAGGAAAACCTCAAACGTGACTCATGATATGGAAAAGCAGTGAAAAATCGAGTCTGCTTTGGGGTTAGGTTACTTATTGGGAAGGTACGGTAAAGAGACCGAAACACCCCTCTAAGTCCCAAAAAACGGATCTCTATTAAGTAAGGTGAAGCAAGCATGACAATTAACTAAGAGATCAATGAACACCAATACAATGACTGAATAACGAAACAAATCAAACATAAGAACGAATAAATAAATGAAGTAGGAGTGAGAGCGTACCTTAGCAGCAATTAATAGTGCGCTATCATGGAAACAAGGTTAGCTCAAATATAAAATCGTCACATCCATATCAAAGACTAAGGCAAAGATCAAACAATACT
Source organism: Vitis riparia (assembly GCF_004353265.1). Lineage (NCBI taxonomy): Eukaryota > Viridiplantae > Streptophyta > Magnoliopsida > Vitales > Vitaceae > Vitis > Vitis riparia. The sequence goes on along the minus strand of NC_048446.1, from coordinate 18,899,139 downwards.
CATCAAGCGTAACAATTGACAATTAGAAAGGGAAAACTCATACATGGGGCCCCCACCAAAGCCAAATCTATCTTATACGAATTAGTCTCACAAATTCCATTACTCTGGAATTATGAAAATTTGCATTCGTGCTTATGTAAAATCAAGAGAAATAGAAGATTATTTGAGAATTGGAGTGGAATTAAAACTATTTGAGAGAAAACTGGATTTTTGAAATTTATTTGAAAATTAGACTTTCGAAAATTATTTGAAAATTGGAGTTTTGGGAATTAAATTTAAGAATTGGAATATCAGAAATTAAATTTGAAAGAAATTAGAATTTTTAAAATTATTTGAGAATTAGGGTTTTGAGAATTAAATTAAGGAATTGAAATTTTGAAAATTAAATTTGAAAGAAATTAGCAAATTATTTGAGAATTGGAGTTTTGAAAAGTAAATTTAAGAATTGGAATTTTGGAAAATAAATTTGAAAGAAATAAGAATTTTGAAAATTATTTGAAAATTGGAACCATGAAAAAATGAATCTTGGAAATTATTTGAAAATGGAGTTTTTTTTATAAATAAAATAATAATAATAATAATAATAATAATAATAATAATAATAATAATAAATAAATAAATAAATAAATAAATAAATAAATGTGAAAATTAGAATTTTGGAAATTGGAAATTAAATTTGGAAATTGGAAAATTGGAATTTCGGAAATTGGGAATTAAATTTGGAAATTGGAATTTTGAAAAATTATTTAAAGATGGAATTTTAGAAATAAAAATAAATAAATAAAATAAAATAATAATAATAATGAAAATAATAATGATTGAATATATAAATGTGAAAAGTGGAATTTTGGAAATTGGAAATTAAATTTAGAAATTGGAAAATTGGAATTTCGGAAATTGAGAATTAAATTTGAAAATCGGAATTTTGAAGAATTATTTAAAAATGGAATTTTAAAAATAAATAAATAAATAAAATAATAATAATAACTAAAATAATAATGATTGAATAAATAAATGTGAAAATTGGAATTTTGGAAATTGAAAATTAAATTCGAAAATTGGAATTTCTGAAATTGGGAATTAAATTTGAAAATCGGAATTTTGAAGAATTATTTAAAGATGAAATTTTAAAAATAAATAAATAAATAAAATAATAATAATAGTCGAAAATAATAATTATCAAATAATATAAATGTGAATATTGGAATTTTGGAAATTGGAAATTAAATTCAGAAATTGAAGAATTGGAATTTCGGAAATTGGGAATTAAATTTGGAAATAGGAATTTTGAAGAATTATTTAAAGATGGAATTTTAAAAATAAATAAATAAAATAAAATAATAATAATAATAATAACGAAAATAATAATGATTAAATAAATAAATGTGAAAATTGGAATTTTGGAAATTAGAAATTAAATTCAGAAATTGGAATATTGGAATTTCAAAAATTGGGAATTGAATTTGGAAATCAAAATTTTGAAGAAATATTTAAAGATGAAAATTTAAAAATAAATAACTAATAATAATAATAATAATAATAATAACGAAAATAATAATTATTAAATAAATAAATGTGAAAATTGGAATTTTGGAAATTATTTGAAAATTGGAGTTTCAAAATTAAACTTAAAAATTGAGGTTTTGAAAAATTTAATTTTAAAAATGAAATTTTGGGAATTTATTTGAAAATGGAATCCTTAAAAAAAATTGAATTTGGAAATTGTAATTTTTGAAAAATTAATTTGAAGATTGAAGTGACTAAAAATTCATAATTTTTGAAAGTTACTTTTTTTAAAAAAAAAAAATTGGTGAAAATGTGTGAGCATAAAGGCTTAAAAAAGGTGTATGGGCATATGTGCCCCATGGATGCCCCACCAAAAGTCCTCCATTGACTTTATTGCCATAAAATATTCCCAATCAAGAAAAACCATTAATGGCTCTGAGAGCCTTCATTTCACACATGTTGCCCCCATTTTCAACATACCCATGAGGAATATCAATAACAAAGGGTCCAGATGTGCACGAACTAGCCTATCTCCTGCAGTGCAGAGCCTTGAACTGGAGCGCATGGAAACATCGCTTTGATCAGTTTTTCTACCACCTCTTCCTCTTCTCCTTCTTCTATTTTTTTTTTTTTTTTTTTTTTTATGAAGGCGAGGTTTGGCCGTGAGGTTTGGCATTTTGAGGTTTGTGTAGCAGCGCTCCAAGCCATCTCTCTCATCCACTCTCATTCACTCTCTTTGATAGAAAACAAGGAAGATGATAAAAAGTTGCCACTAAAATCTAGATTATCTACTACCGACTAAAATTTGAATAACTCAGCTTAAATGTCTTCCCTATAAATGGAAATGAAAAGAAATAGAAGAAACCCAACAACCATCCTTAATCATCAAATTGAATCTCAAATGTCAACAAGTGATGGAAGAAAATAATGCGAAAATGGAAGAAGATGAAGTTTACGGGGACTACACCTGGTGGGATTCGCTTAAGCGCTAATGCTCGATTTCCAGTATTTCACTACCTTCTCTTCCACAGCGCAAGTTCATTTCCTCTTCAACTCTCACTCCAGCTTCCCAAAATCCTCCCCGAAAAGCCCCTGAAAAATCCCCATTTTCTTTGTTTTTCTCCTAGCTAAAAGTCCCCCCGTCCGGAATCGAAAATCCCCACCCAGCTCTTTTCCTTTTTCTCTCTTAATCTCTGATTTTTTCCCACATCCTTTTCCTCTTTTTCCGCTTGGTTTTCTTGCTCTGTTTTCAGACCCAACCTCCCTCTTTCGTCCTCCTTTGCAACTCTCTCCATATCTAGTCGCCCAAAATAGCCCCTTCTGCGTCCCATATGGCCGCCCAAAGCAACCCACACATCAGTCTTCTCTCGCTGCCCCCAACAGCTCATCCTCGGGATGGTTAGAAAAAAAAGGGGGAACCCTACTCCCGAGCGGGTCTACAAATATATTAAAAGAATTTAAGATAACTTTTTTAAAAAAATTGATAAATATTTTTCTTTAATTATGTTTATCTCAATTACACTTACAAAATAACTTTACACTTAATGTATGTATTCAACATTTAATGTATGTATTCTTACTTATTTTATCATTTTTTAAAAAAATTTTGCAAGCATTTCCATGAATTTTGGTCTCATCGATATATCGATATTTCCAATATATTCATAAACTTCGATACATCCATGTTTAATATACACATGTTACATAATGTTAATATAAACACCAAATATAAAAAAAGTTATGTTTATATTTTTAAGAGGACTTCTTTTAGTGCAAATTAAAATATTTTTTGGGATCACCTTTAAATTTCTAAACACAAACATTCCAATTTTTGTTAAAACTTCGAAGTGATATTGCTTAATTTAGATGATGAGCCCTAATGTTATAGGAGAAGGTTTCTTTAACCCAGGTTGAGCAGAGTATTCAATGTAAAAATGGAGCCAGTTCAAAAGTTCATGAAGTTTGTATACTTTCTTTCCTTTCTTTCCTTTCTTTTTGTGTGACCATTTAACCATTTGAGTCATTCCCAATTATAAAATGACTGTCATTTTACATATGTTGCATTCGAAAAGTAAGTCAAAATTGTGATAACATTTATTTAACTCCGTAAACTAGATTTAAAGTCGTGAAAATCTTTTAAACTCAGAACAAATAATATCTCTATTAGAGGGATCAAACCATTATAAATGGTTTTAGAACTAATTCCTAATCTTGGTGCGAAAGTTTGTTTGACCCTATAATTTTGTAGGCTACAACGAGAATATTATGTCTACATAAGGGTGATTGTGATATCCTATATCATATAAGAGAAGAAGTTTCTAATGATATATGTATAGATTTCTCTTAACTATGTGAAGAAGTTTCTAATGATATATGTATAGATTTCTCTTAACTATGTAAACATATTTTAAAACACCGAGGATCTTTTGAATACAGAGCAGACAATATCTACATGAAAATGAGTGAAATGTTACAAAAATTGCATGACCCCAATGACATAGCTGAAAGTGAAACAAATTTTGAACCTAACATCACCTTCATAAAGTAAGCCAATATTTTGATAACAATGGAAAATGATGTGTGCTTTTAGGCTCAAGCTAGGCACGATACTTGCTTTGTATTGAACATCTCAAAGCATTGTTTCTTTTGACGATTTATTAATCCATCAGTGCTTAGGTTTAAACACTTTGTTAAATATACTTACCACCACTAGTGACAGAACTAGCCAAAAAAGTCTGTTGGAGCCTTCTGCTACCTTTTCTATAGAGAAACTAAGTATGCACCTTTCTTCCTTTATCAAATTGTTTATCCTGGATTTGCCTCTTCACTACCTGCATCTGTCCAAACAGAAGATATCAACTGGACGTCATATCCTTATCTTATGTGTTTGTGCTGCTCATACCTGCTTCCACATACATTTTTTATATATATAGAGTGTGACACCATCAAGCACAATATTCTTTCCTGGGGATTTCCCAAATGGAATGGGCAAATGGGATATGAGCTGAACCTAAGGGTGAATGCAGGCACAATGCCCTTATTCTCCCAAAAGATTTATGTTGGTTCATAAGGATTTGGCTGCTTGGAAGATGAATTCCCCTCGAAACAACGAGGTTATGGGCTGAAGGCTTTGCCTGCTCAGTGAAAAATATGGTGCTGACACATTTGGGTGTTAGAGCAGCAATGAAACACCCCCTCTCAGTCTATTGTAGCTTTGGTGGCACAGACTTTGTTTATTCTGTCACATATGAATTTTTTTAACTTATTGTAAGATAACTGTATTCTTTTCTCTATCTCTCTTTCCTTGGGCAGTTGGGTGTTGTATCAGTCAGTCTTATGTCTTCCTTTCTCATTGTATCTGATGAGAACCATTATTCTTTTTCCCATTAACAGCCAAGTCTATTAATACCCAAACCCCTTACCAGTGTTCTGCTCATTCTTTTTAGCTGCTAAGCTTTTATCTTTTCGTTCGCTCTTCATCCAAAACAATGGCAGCGAGCGATGTGCCATGTTGTGAGACAATGTTCTGGATATATCTGGTTATATGCGTTGCTCTTGTGTCTTTTGCTGGTCTAATGTCAGGCCTCACTCTGGGACTCATGTCCCTCAGCCTTGTTGATCTAGAGGTCCTGGCCAAGGCTGGTCGGCCCCAAGATAGGAGGAATGCAGGTTAAATTAGTTTTCATTCATTTGCGAAAGCATTATCTGATTAGAGCTCAATTTTCATTTCTTTGACACTTCAACTTGGTTGATGGCAGAGAAGATCCTGCCCATTGTTAAGAACCAGCACTTGCTCCTGTGTACCCTCCTCATAGGCAATTCTCTGGCAATGGAGGTAAGCTTCTTGACAAGTATATTTTTGTTTCTTTTGCTTGAAATTTTATTAACCCTGAGCTATGTTAAATAAGGCCCTGCCCATTTTCCTTGATGCGCTTGTCCCAGCTTGGGGTGCTATATTGATATCAGTCACCCTCATACTTGCTTTTGGGGAGGTAAATTCTTGATTCTTGAAAAGCTTTCCCTAGCGGTCACGGATTGATTGTTGGTAGCTTCCTAACATCTGGTTTATCCTTTTCGTTTTCCAGATCATCCCTCAAGCTGTCTGCTCCCAGTATGGTCTGAGCGTCGGTGCAAAACTGTCTGTTGTGGTTCGGTTACTTGTTTTAGTCCTCTTCCCTATATCTTACCCTATCAGTAAGGTAATCTGCTTCCCTTTATGCTCAAAATATTCCAAGTGTTGATGCATTTTGCCTTTTGTGGGGCTTCTTCTTGCTGCAGCTCCTGGATTGGCTCCTTGGAAAGGGCCATTCTGCACTGTTACGGCGAGCAGAGCTAAAGACCTTGGTGGATATGCATGGAAACGAGGTTAGTATCTGCAACCAAGCTAAATTGGATATTTCTGGAGCTGGAAGTGCATAAATCTTTCCACTCGTGTTCATTGTTAGGCAGGGAGAGGTGGGGAGTTGACACATGATGAAACAACCATTATCTCTGGAGTTTTGGACATGACACAGAAGACAGCTAAAGATGCAATGACACCCATATCTGAAATATTTTCCCTTGACATAAACACTAGACTCGACGAGTATGCCTTCGCTTCTGTCACTATGTCATACTATATCAATTTCTATCTTATATTTGGTTATGATTTATCTCTATCCTAGGGATACAATGAGCCTAATACTTAACAGAGGGCATAGTCGAATACCCGTCTTCTCAGGAAGCCTGACAAATATAATCGGCCTTATTTTGGTAAGAACAGCAGAAATCTTAATGATCATTCAGTCTGTGTTGTCTAAAGGAGAGTTTAAGCATCAACTATGTTCATTGTCCATGTGATTCTGGCTAACTTCCCTACTGGTTATAGGTGAAAAATCTGATCAAATGCCGTGCAGAAGATGAAACCCCAATCAGGAATCTTACTATTAGAAGAATACCCAGGTGAAAATTTTCCTATTTGGTTTCAAATTTCCAGGTTATATTTCAGGATACCATTGAGAACCATTTTTATGTTTTTTGATTTGTAACAGGGTATATGATTGTTTACCACTGTATGATATACTAAATCAATTCCAGAAGGGTCACAGTCATATGGCTGTTGTCGTGAAGTGTAGGAAGGATGTCAAGACAAATACAGAGAATGCAAACACCAAACCCTGCACATTTGCTATAAATAACTCGAATTCGAGGCAAAGACAAGCCGAGAATAAAGGTAAAACTGGGTAGACTTGAAGTCATTCATACCTACTCAGATCATAATCTTTCTATGGAAATTAAAGTATGGGGAGAACAGAAAACTCTGGCACTCAAGTTGGTGGTTACTACATTTCAGGAGTTGACAATCAGTTTTATCCAAGTGTACAGCTGAACATCTCTAGAGATGTGTCCTCTGAAACTCAAAATCCGACGTTAAAGAAAATGATGGAGCAAGGCAAAGGTGCGAGTCCACGGTTAAAAAAATGGGGAAGTGGAGATGGAAATGTTACAGGTGAAGACTTGGAATCTCTTCCAAATTTGGATGAAGAGGTCATTGGTATCATAACAATGGAGGATGTCATGGAAGAACTGCTGCAGGTTAATGTTTTTAGTATAAGTACATGGGCTTAGCCTCTTAAATAGCTTTAGACATAAACTCTTCTTTTTTGGTGTTTAGTTCTTATTTAGTATGATCTTATAGCTTACATAGAACAAGAACTATCCTGTATAGCATTTGTGGTTGTTGAAAGTCTCTGTGGATTCTCTGAAACCTAATGCTCATGTTCTGTTTTTGAAGGAGGAGATATTGGATGAGACAGATGAGTACATCGATGTTCACAACAAGTGAGTATCCATTCTTTTCATCTTACTATATGCTATTTCAATGAGCTGTTCTTGTTTTCTGTAGGACTAATCATATTGGATTTACTCTCATCATCTCTTACCCAGGATCAAAATCAATATGCTTCCATCAAGAAGATCATCATCAAGATCTCCTGCAGTGGCACTGGCCTCTCACCTTCACTGGCGATCGCCAGTGGCATCTCCGCTTTCTTCATGTGGTCATACTCCAGTACTAGACTCACCAGTCTCCCCCTATGTTCATCCATCCTTTATAAGACCCACTCTCTCTGCTTCACCTGGGATTTCTATGCCAAATTCTCCAGCTGGTCTTGCAGGCCCTATTCGCAGCTCACCATCCCCACATCGGGTACTTCAAAACTTCCTGTTTAGATACTATTCTCTACAAATTTATTGTGTACCGACTGATATAAACATTTCAACAGGTTTCAAGAAAATCATACGAGAAGATAAGGCAACCAGGTGGTTAACAGGGCTCCTATTGTTTGACACAATGGCCTTTAAACATTACATGTATAATATCAATCAGATCATATCTTTTATAATAATTGTGCATGAACTGCTTTTGAACTGCCTATATACAAACCATCTGCAACAGTTATTATTGATCACTCTGTGCATGCCTTACTCAAACAGTTTTCCATGAAAATCAAATCAGTGTTTGAACTAACATTAAAGAGAGGGTTGAGGTCATTGATTGAAATTCTAGAACACTTGTAATAACTCGCTCCCAACCGTATAGATATTGTCTGTTTTTTACCCAAAGGGACCCTCACGGCTTTAAAACACGTTTATAAGGTTACGAGGAGTTCATACTTATATAGAATCATGAACTTTCCCCCCTATCTGATGTGGGATGTCACAAACACCCCCCCTCCCCCCATGCAGACAAACGTCCTCATTGTGTCCCATAAGATTATGTGGTCAAATAGACAAACATGAGGTCGAGGATTGGCTACCTGCTCCTAAGCACGTAGATATTGTTCGTTTTTTACCCAAAAAGACCTTTACGGCTTTAAAACGCGTCTATAAGGTTACGAGGAGTCTATACTTATATAGCATCAGAAACTTTTCTCCCTATCCAATGTGGGATGTCACAAACCCCCCCCCCAAATATAACATCTTCGTTGTGTCCCATGAGATTGTAGGATCAAATAGACAAACACCTTTATGGGGTCAAACAAACCCCATAACGAGGTCGAGAATCGACTTTGATACCATTTGTAATGACTCACTCCTAACTGTATATATATTGTCTGTTTTGCACCCAAAGGGTTTCTTACGGCTTTAAAACGCGTCTATATGGTTACGAGGAGTTCATACTTATATAACGCCATAAACTTTCCCCATCACTTACATCTTAGAAGCAACAAGAAAAAGGGAACAAAGAGCATTGCCTTTGCTTTTCTTTTCTCTATTCTTGATTCAGTTGTCCTTTTCCTCTTAATTCCTATGAAGTATGTAAGTAGACATGACTATCCTTTTCCTCTTAATTCCTATGAAGTATGTAAGTAGACATGACTAGTCTTTTGTTTCTGGGAAATTGAATTGAGTCGATTCTGTTTCGGCAGTCCCAGATTGAGGAAAGGTGTCATTGGTCAAATCCTCGTAACAGACACCAATAGCAGCCTGCCATTTCATCTTGTTGGAATTTTCAGATGGGATGAGTTACTATATTACCCTTCTTAGAGCAGTGAAATGAATAAAATGGACCATACCATCGTGACATTGCATATGGTCATGGCTTCTTGTCAATTTGAAATTTTGCTGTTTTGTTGGCTCATTGAAAATAATCTGTTTTGTGCTTTGAAAGAAGACAAAAAGTCCATTTCCTGAAAAGGAGGTATAACCCCACAAATCTTCAAAATATCAAATGGTAGAAATAAAGAAACAAATTATCTTCTGAAACAAAGCCTCCACCATTCATTGTAATTTGGATAAGAGTCTAGCGATAAGAACATATACATTTGATGCCATGAATGATACACCTTGAGAAGCCATGAAAATTCTGGTTTGCCTCCAACAACCAAATCCCCATATCACAAAACCTTCTCCATGGAATCCAAGAGCCCCAACCCCCATTGCCACCAAAGACCTTAACCTTCGTCCAAGAACTTGGAAGCTGCATGCTGAAGCCAAAGGCTTCGGCGTAGCACCAGGTACCATACTAGAAAAGAAGACAGCACAGAAAGAAACTGTTCCAAGAAAGAACTCTGGGAACGGTGATGATGATGATGATGAGAAGATACCACAGGTGGTGTTTGATAGGATGATTGTTAGAATCTTGTTCTTTGTGGGGGCTCCTATGGGCATCGGCGTGGCTCTGTTGAACCTGTTTGGTGCAGTTAAGGACCAACACTTGTGGGATGTGCCAGTTTGGCTTCCTTTCTTGACAACATTTATCGCCTTTGGGGCATCAGCTCTTGGAATTGCCTATGGCACTCTCTCCACAAGTTGGGATGCGGAGAAGAAGGGTTCCCTTCTCGGGTTGGAAGAAGCTCAGCAGAACTGGGTTGATGTGTGGAAAGAGGAAGAAGACAGCAAGAGATAGAGGCGTTATAATATACAGGAATGCACCTTCTCTAGTCTTCCCCATCTCGCTACAGGAGTGTTCTTGGAGGGACTAATAGTCTAGAAAGTGTTGTTCCTCCATAGATTTCTATTTAAAAGAATATAGCATCAGTGACTAATGTTGAGCTTAAGGATGATTCCATTCTATCTTGTTTCCTAGAAATGAAAATCAAGTCTGCTTACAGTGATAACTGTTCTAATACCTGAGGCCCAAATGCTACAAGAAAAGCCAAATGTCATCGACATTATGTTCTTAAGCACACTAGATTACAATTAAGCTCTAATCTAATGCTTAGGACTTCAGTTATTTCTTATATTATATTCTTCTCAAGTCATATTGATGTGTATTGAATCATTTTGTTTGAGCTTGGGTTGTTTTGATCTGTTGATTGAACCTCAAGCTTATCCTAATCTGACTCCAATTTTGAATGGTTACATTCCCTTTTCTGGTTTCTAAAACCCATAGCTACTAGATTATTGTTAAAATCCCCATCCCATGTGTTGGATTACATATACAATTCATCAGAGAATAAAAACGACAATTAAAATTTGTTTAATATTCGATTAAAAACAAGATTATTTGGTCAAGATTAGTCCATTTCGGTGGCCTCCAGAGGCGTATGAGACGGGTTGTGTCAATTAATAAATGGTTCATCAGCATACTCATTGGTTGCAGGTGATATCAAAGAAGCATATTTCTTCAGAGTGAGTTGTCACTTGAAACCATATGCTCCACAGAAAGTGCATCGCTATGTCTCATATTTTTAACTGTTTCAGTCACCATCTTCCACCTAAGACCCTGCTGTAAACTAGATGATAGCGACACAAACTTCTTTCACAATCTTTCTTTAATAAAAAGAAACTTTTAATCACATAACATGTCAGAATTTTATTTTTAAATCACAAGGTAATACCTTTTTCTCTTTCTGCTGAGGTAAGGTAAGATTTTCTCTATGCAATCTTTGACTTTGTAGCATCCTCTGAAAGCTCAGTTTAACCTGAAAACTAAAGAGGTAGGTGATGAGAGAATAAAAGAGCCCACATTGATTTGATAACCACTAAAAACCAATCACTTTAATAGAATCCAAAAATTTGGCACAAATCATTTCTGCAGTTACAACACCCATATATGTGTTGCTTCAATGCAAACATGTTAACACAACACAAAGATGAAACCATCCACACATAAAAAGGTACATAATGTTTTAAAGTGATTCATGCATATACCCATAGATGAGAAAGAATATTTCACCATACTATTGAAAATATTACAAATAAATATTGGGTCCCGAACATAAGTTTCCTCATTCTTTGTATTTGTACCTTGATCCGCGAGTCCTCTTGTTCCATCTAGTGTTTACCACGTTTCCTCATATCCCCATCAACTACACATACTCTTCACAAGTTATCTCTATCCTATGACCTTTTCCCCTCATAAAATATAATATTTATAGAAATATTTTCAATTACTTTTCTATATTAATTAAGAATTTGAGACGCTTTCCAATAATACCAAGAAGAAAACAAAGATCAATATGTGAAAATTTTAGCTTCTAGACATTTATCATCATACCAAATTTTACAGATGGATGATTTTTTTCCTTTTGTATTTTCTATTTCTAGAAAAGTAAATAGGGGATTTATTTCCTTATGGTATTGATTGGTAACCAATCAAAATTGGTTTTTTGGGAAACAATATGGAATAGGAAATGAGGTGTAAATCAAATCAGATTTGTGGCCTACTGTTGAAGGCATCAAAATAGGAAGATATAAAATATATCAAAAAATACAAAAAATCAGGGGTAGTAATGTTGTTGTGTCCTTGTAATTTGGGGATTTACTTAGAGGGAAATTGTTCTGGTATGTTTTGTCATGTATCATTGACTACAAATAGTGAAAATTGCTGCTACAATTCGTGGATGTAGGTGTCCTTCAACTGCAATTGGCTTGAAAACTCCTCAAGAAGTATGGTCTGGGAAACCTGCAAAGTTGCTTAAATTTGAAGGTGTTTGGGTGTACAACTTATGCTCATGTAATACAGGATAAGCTGCAAACTAGGGCACTAACGTGTGTATTTATTGGCTATCCAAAGGAAGTTAAAGGATACAAGTTGTGGTGTCTTGAATCTAGTCAAAAGAAGATTATAATCAGTCGTGATGTGGTGTTCAACGAAGAAGAATTTCCTGGTTTAAAGTTTGATGGTGTGCTTCGTCAAGACGATTCAATATGTCAAGACTACAATGTTGGTGTTTAGGTGGAGCTCACACCTTTGGAATCTAGAAAAGCTATTGGTCTAAAATCATCAACCCAATTTCAAAAAAAGGATTCATCTCAACAACACCAAGAGCAAGGTTGTGATGATTATCAATTAGTGAGAGATAGGCAGAGAAGAGGTACAAGACCGCCTCAAAAGTATGGTTATGAAGACATGGTAGCTTTTGCTCTTACAAATGCTAGTGAGTCTTTAAATCAAGAACCAAAAAGTTATCAACAAGCAATGAGCTGTGATGACAAAGAAAAATGGCAGAAGGCCATGGAAGATGAAATTGAATCATTATACAAGAACAAGACTTAGGTTTTGGTGGAGAGACCAAAAGATAAGAAGCTTGTTGATTGTAAGTAGATTTATAAGAAGAAAAAATCTATATCAGGAGTGGAGAAAGCACGGTACAAAGCCAGGTTGGTTGTTAGAGACTTTACATATAAACAAGGAATGGATTACACAAAAAAAATTCTCTCTGGTGGTGAAGCATAGGTCAATCAGGATTTTGCTAACTATGGTGGCACATTTTGACATGGAGCTTGAGCAAATGGATGTCAAAACAACATTTCTTCATGGTGAGCTTGAGGAGACTATTTACATGAGGCAACCCGAAGGTTTTTAAATTAAAAGCAAGGGAGATTAGGTTTGTTTGTTAAAGAAATCATTGTATGGTTTGAAATAGTCCCCTCGACAATGGTATAAGTGCTTTGATGATCTCATGATTTATAGTGGTTTTGAAAGAAGCCAATTCGATAGATGTGTTTACTTCAAGAAGAAATCAAGTGTTAGTAATGTCTATCTTCTGTTGTATGTTGACATGTTATTGGCAAGTTGTGACAAGGCAGCAATTGAAGATTTGAAGAAACAATTGAAAGGAAAATTTGAGATGAAGGATTTGGGACCTGCCCTAAGAATGCTCGAAATGGAGATATCACGTGATAGGAAAAGACATTAAAGCTTACTCAAAAAGGGTATGTTAATAAGGTTTTGAAGAGGTTTAGCATGAGTCAAGCAAAACTTGTTAGCACTCCACTAGCACAACACTTTAAAATGACAATAGAGAATTCACCTAAGATTAAGGAGGAAGTCAAGTACATGGAGGAAATACCATATGCTAGTGTTGTTGGTAGCATCATGTATGCAATGGTATGTAGTAGGTCAGATTTGGTCTATGCCACCAGCATGATAAGTAGATTTATGTCAAGTCCAGGAAGGGAACATTGGAATGTTGTGAAATGGGTCCTAAGGTATTTGAAGGGATCTATTGATGTTGGAATTCTTTATGGAGGTGGAGCTATTGGAGAGTTAGGTGTTGTAGTAGGGTATGTAGATTTTTTATGTAGGAAGTGTGGACACAAGGAGATCCTTGACAGGATATGTTTTCACATTGTTTGGTGGTAAAAGCTGGAAGGCTAGTCTTCAATTCATGGTGGCTCTATCCTCGAGGGAAGCTAAATATGTAGCTCTTATAGAAGCTATGAAAGAAGCTTTGTGGGTTAAGGGGATGATTGGTGAGCTAGAGTTGGCACAGAAGACGTTGGCGGTTCGTTGTGATAATCAGAGTGCTATTTACTTGACAAGGAATACTATGTTTCATGAAAGAATGAAGCATATTGATGTCAAGTTACATTTCTTGAGAGATGTGGTGTCAAAAGATGAAGTCGTGGTTGAAAAGATTCATACAAATGACAACCCAACTGATATGTTGACGAAGGCATTGACAACTATCAAGTCCAAGCATTGCTTGAGCTTGATAAATATTCTGAGCAATTAAGAGAATATTGAGTGGCAGCAATTGATGATAAATTCAAAGCCAGACGGAGATTTGTGAAAAAAATTGCTTATGGACATTTATCATCATACCAGATTTTACAATTAAGATGGATGATTTTTTCCTTTTGTATTTTCTGTTTCTAGAAAAGTAAATAAGGGATTTGGTTTTTTGGGAAACAATATGGAATAGGAAACTAGGTGTAAATCAAATCAAATTTGTGGCCTACTTTTAGGGGTGGCAAAATAGAAAGATAAAATAAATAAAAAAAATTAGGGCAAGTAAGCATCTTGTTGTGTGCTTGTAATTTAGGGGTTTACCTAGAGGGAAATTGTTCTAGTATGTTTTGTCTTGTATCATTGACTGCAAATAGTGAAAATTGTTGCTACAATTCATGGATGTAGGTCAATTTTTGATCTAATCATGTAAACCTTTGTGTTTCTATTATCGTTTCTTTGGTGTTTGTGTGCGTGAGTACTTTTTTGTTGTGTGGATAGTATTACAACCGTAAGGAATTTGTGCATTGAATTGATTCATTCTTCTTCATATTCCCACATGGTCCTTGTATCTATCATCACAAAATATGTAAATTATCTTCTTTAGGAACTCCCACAAAAGTAGAATTGAGAGCCAGATAGTTACAATAATTTGAAATAAATAGAAGAAGAGCAAATTTTCAGCCTCTAGATCATTATCATTGGATTGTAATTTTTTATGCTAGTGAGCCACTCAACAATAAAGTTTCCAAGTTTCCTTTTTTATTTTTTTTATTTCCTTTTTGGTGAAACGCTTAAAAGGGTATGAAATAATTGAAACAAAAGGTGATATTCTTTTCTATGTCGTCATCTCAAATTTCCATCACCAAGGAGACAGAATATTCAATTATCATAACAACTCCAAGTTCTTACTTCATTCATGGAAAAAAACAACCCAAAATATGATACACTCCAAATCAAAACTGGCAAACAATAAACAATCAAACACCACCATCCACTAACCATTCAGTACTGTACATAAGGCTTCTGTTCTTGAGTGCACCATCATTATAGAAGACCCATATCTAGAATCACCCATAGACAGATACCGACACCATTGCTTTTGCCTTTTTGGGTTCTTCTATGATCTGGTGATTAACAAATGACACAAGCATTTGGGTCTTCTTCCACACTTCTAACATAGTAGTGTGGGGCATATTGAGGGTAAAAGGCTTGGTGTGCTTTAACAAGATCAGCCAATTGATCTTTAGCGTCCTTCTTCTTGGGCTCCTCTTTCTTGGGCTCCTCCTTCTTCTTCTCTGGCTCTTTTGCTGGTCCAACTGATAATATCTCTGTGCGGCAAAACTTCCTCAACTTGCTCACTATGCATACGGGATCCACATCTCCGATTACAGTCAATTTCTTGTCCTTCATATCCACGGAGATTGAAGTAACTCCTGCAAAATTGCAATTTAAAACCATTCAGATTGGAGCAGTTTTTAAGCTTTTAGGAACTGGGTTTTCTTCTGTGAGTACAATAAACCATTTGGCTGATGGGAAAGAGTAAGAAAAAGAAGAGAAAGCCAAAGAAAACATTGCGTGAATTTTTTAGTCTTTGGGATGAAAATAAACTCTTAAAGTTGCTCAGTTTTCACATAAACCAAAGGTCCAAACAGGGATTAGAGTAAATTTTGCAATAACTTCAGATTCAATACCTGGAAGGGAAGAGACATTCTTCATGGCCTTCTGCTTGGCTTTGTCATCGAATACCTCCAACTTCAAGATTATTTTCTGTCACAACAAAATAAAGAACAGCTTGAGATACGCTGTGATTCAGAGAAAAAGAAAAAGGGGAACAACCATCAACAATGAAAAAAAAAAATTCAGAAGACCTAGAAAACTTTCATCTTTACAAAACCTACTAAAGTGAGAATAGGAGCTCAAGCAAAGCAAAACCCATAGAACTTATTCAAATTCCTTAATGCTCCGTTTGATTTCTGAGAAAAATTAGGAAAAGAAACAACAAGAAAACTCAATTCTTCTGATTGTAGAACAGAAGAGTTAAGCTTTTCAACAAGCCCCTATATATTTTCTTTCCTTTCCTTTTCCTCAGTTTCTCAGCAACCAAACAGGCCAAACCCATCACAACCCATCACAGCCATGCAAGCTTATTCCTCAAGGAAAACAGAACAAACTCAAAAACAAAAAGCTATATCAGAGAGACAACAGACCTTTATCTCCATTGAATTATGGAAATTATACCAGACCAGAGACTCAAAAAGAAGGGTAGTGGAGAAAGGGAAGTTGATGTGTAAGAAGTTGTGAAATTGGTGGTGGAGTGAGTCCCCGGAACCTCATATTTATAGATACAATAAAAACCGTGTCAACCCCGGGTCAAGTCTATGGTCAGCAAAAGCCAGACGCAAAGATGGACAAAATAGCAAAAAACCCTATGTGGGAGACGACGTCGTTTGAACATTTAGGAGAAACTAATACCCTGATAAGATTTAGTTCAATTTCCGCGATGCTTCGAGAGATTCCGTGGGTGTGAAGAGTGGGAAGCTTCGCTCCTCTCTCCTGAGTCAATGAAGCTTGGTCGCTGCTTCGCTGGTTCTCATTAGATCATGTGTGAAAGAACGTTTATGAGTCAAAGTTGGGGTTTTGGCTGGCCCAAGTACCTCAATCACTATAGAAGTGGGGCTTGCATTTTTTTTTCCTGAATTTGCCGTGCCTAATTCACATGGGTTACCAACAAATTCTGGTCGTTTTCATTGTAAAAAGTGTGTAATCCCACCGGGAGTTGCACGGTAGAAATTAGAAATTGAAAAGTTATCCCCAATCAAATCTCATTTATTTATATCCTTCGTAAAATATAAGTTGTTTTTTATTATTAAAAAATAAGTATGATTATATGATACTCGGGTTTTACCTGATGGGATGAGTCAAGTTAATAGTTAACTCGAGTTCAAACATAATCTTGTTTTTTTTTTTAAATTGAAGTAATTCAAAATTTTGGCATACAAAAATGAAACAATAAATGAAATCAAGTTTAATATAATAAAAAATAAATAAAACCAATTTGTATATCTTTCTAAAAATATGATATAATTATAATTTGATAATGTATTTTAAATCCAAAAAAATAATAATATCATTATATAGGATAATACACATCATAAATATGATACAAATGTTAAATCGAGTTTTGATTAAGTTCGAATTATTTAAATTTTGACCCAAGTCCAATCTCGATCCAAATTGAATTCACGTTGAAAAAGTATACTATGAATCAATCAATTTAAGAATCAAAATCAATTTGTCCGATTATTGATTCTGACTTAGGTTCAATGGAGTTCACCTCGTTCAAGTTGTATCCCAATCGAAAAATATTGTTTCGATAAAGATTAAACGACTATTAATAACTGATGGTAACACATACATGCTTTCGAATTTTATGACTTTAAGATGTATTTATTTGTACCATCGTTTTACAACGATCCAAATTCTATCGTACATTATTCGATAATGGAGATGGGTACATTCCCATTCCATCGTTTGTTTGGGTATCAAGGGGGGAATTATTCAATGATGAAGATGGGTACATACCCATTCCATTGTTTGTTTGGGTATCAAGGGGGAAAGCAGGAGAGGCTGTGAACGTCACAAGTGGGTTTGTTGAAAGAATTTCAAGACTTACGAACCATGCGCGCACAGTAGTCGTGATCATCAAATAAAAAACTTATTTTTCCACAGTCCCACTTCACACTACTTCCAAAATACGAAGAATAACCATCATAGCACCCACATTCCGTAATTTTCCATCACTTTAACATTCTGACGTGACAGAATTGTAAATAAATGTATACCAAAATGGGGGCCCACGAAAAAGACACTTTAACGAATACATTAAGCCCAACATGGAAAAGCCCATCCCTAAAACCAATACCTCTCTATCTTTGGTTGAAGCGGTTCGGCCGCCAACCTCGGCGGCCAGTCAACGTTGAATCCGTCAAGTCTCCCCTTCAGCATTGAGCAGTCATCGCAAATTATTGCCAGAAGCCTCCACGCTTTGGACCATGAGTATGTGCCGAATTAGTGGAGTTTTTATTTAAATAATATATTTTAATAATTAAAATACAATATTTTATATAGTACTTTTGAAATGGTCTCTTCGAAATAGTTTTTAATTTAAAAAATAATAAAATTTTAACTTAAAATAATATTTTAAAATTTTATTCTAAAAGCAGGTTATTTTTAAAATAAATTAGTGATTTTTTTAAATGATATTTTAAAAAATAATTGAAAATATGATGAATGTTTTAACAATGTTTGTATTATATATAAATCTGTGGGGTGTGACACCCATGAGGAGTGACTAAAAAGTTATTTTTTATTTTTATTTTTGCTCTAATAAATAATTTAATAAAAAATGTAATTGATTGTGTATGCTTAAATTATTAGTCCAATCCTAAGTATGGCTTTTTTCCCAAATAAGATGTTCAATATTTACAATACATTGGTAGTTAAAGGTTGAGATTCTTTCAATCAATAAATTAATGTGACTCGTAGGTATTGGGAAATAATCGAGTTATAACTATAAGTGTTATAGATGGTTTAATAAGAGGAATAGAAGTGATTGACATGAGAGCTCCTCTAACTATTCTAGTGGGTGGAGTAACTTGGATTTCTCATTCTTATTCTTTATTCAAATGTTTAAAAGCAAGAGCTTAAACATCGTGAATTTGAAAAGGAAGAAAATGAATAGATGAACTTGAAAGGATTTAACAAAAAGAAGTAGAAAAAGGTTATTGAGAACCTAAGAAAATGAAGGAAAAAATGGAAATAAGTTTTATGATTTATGGGAATGTAATAACCCAATAAAGGCTAAATAATAAAGGTATCTGTTTGGATTTTCTGTGTTAGGCTTCTATAGACTAATCCATTAAGCAAAAGTTGAAAAACTATGATAAGTTTAAAAATAAATAGGTTTTATTCATAAATAATTACCACCCAAGATTTATTAAGTGTTTGACAAAGTTTTCAAGTTTATTTAAAAAAGAACAAAATTTGAAGAATTTTTTTCATAAGTGTGTGTTTCCATTTTCTTTTCCTTATATATACCCAACACCAAAAAATAAAATAAAACATTTTTTATTTATATTATATAATGAAATATTAATTAATTTTTAATAAAAAGAAAAATGGGCTTCAGCCCTTCAATTTGAAAGAATATAGAAAAAAGAATCTTAAATTTTATAAATATGATTTATCTTTATTTATTTAAAATATTTTAAAATATATGTACTTTTTTATAAGTATTTCTGAACACTAATTAACAATTTTTTATCATAAAAAATAATTTGAAATCAATAAAATAAGAAATTTAAAAATTAAAACTAAAAAAAAAAACTTTAAAACTAAAAATATAAAAATAAAATATTGACTTTGACTTCACTAAAACACACTAATAGAAAATAGAGATATATCTATAAATAGTTGAAAATACAATGGGAACCAATATTTTATTTTTTAAATTTTTTAGTTTTTTGGTTTTAATTGTATTTAATTTTTAAATATTTCATTTTAATTGTATTTAATTTTTAAGTATTTTAGTTTTACTTATACTCTTAATTTTTAAAATTTTTTATTTTATTATTAATGTCAACTAACAAAATTTGTATTCAATTTTATTAAATAATAAAAAAAAAAAGATGCATAAATATATATATAATACATGATATAAAATCATTATTAATTAGAAAATTTGAACTATTTTATTTATAACTTGAAGATTCACGATAATTTTTTCATGATGATTTGTATCTTATATTATATAATAAAAATTTATAATACGTTTATTTATAAGATATTTTCTCTAAGTTTGAAAGCTCAATTTAACCTGAAAACTAAAGAGGTAGATGATGAGAGAATAAAAGAGTGAACATTGGTTTGATAACCCCACTAAAATCCAACCACTTAGATTCCAAAAATTTGGCACAAATCACTTCTGCATTTATAACACCTATATATGTGTTGCTTCAATGTAAACATGTTAACACAAGAACACAAAGATAAAACGATCCACACATAAAAAAATGTATATAATGTTTTAAAGTGATTCGTGTATATACCTGTAAATGAAAGAGAATAAAAAAGGCATATAATGTTTTAAAGTGATTCATGCATATACCGATAGATGGTCCTGGACATACTCTTCACAAGTTATGCCTATCATATTACCTTTTCCTGATAGCATATAATATTTATTAAAATATTTTCAATTATTTTTTTATAGTAATTAAAAATTTGAGACACTTCTCAATAATACCAAAAACAAAACAAAGATCAATCCTTGTATCCATCATCACAAAATATGTAAATACCTTCTTTAGAAACTCCCACAAAAGTAGAATTGAGAGACAGATGGTTACAATAATTTGAAATGAATAGAAGAAGAGCAAAATTTTCAGCCTCTAGATCACTATCACTGGATTGTAATTGTATGGTAGTGAGCCCCTCAATAATAAAGTATCCAAGTTTCCTTTCTTTTCTTTTTTTTTTTTTTTTTGGCAAAAAGCTTAAAAGGGTACGAAATAATTGAAACAAAAGGAGACATTCTTTACTATGTCATCATCTCAAATTTCCATCACCAAGGAGACAGAATATTCAATTATCATAACAACTCCAAGTTCTTACATCATTCATGGGAAAAAAACACACCCCAAAATTTGATACATTCCAAATGAAAACTGGCTTACAATAGAAAATCAAACACCCATCCGCTAACCATCCAGTACTGTACATAAGGCTTCTGTTCTTGGGTGCACCATCATTATAGAAGACCCATATTGCTTTTGCCTTTTTGGATTCTTCTATGATCTGGTGATTAACAAATGACACAAGCATTCGGGTCTTCTTCCGCACTTCTAACAAAATAGTGTGTGGTATAGTGGGGATTATAAGCTTGGTATGCTTTAACAAGATCAGCCCATTGATCTTTAGGGTCCTTCTCTTCTTTCTTGGGTTCCTCCTTCTTCTTCTCTGGCTCTTTTGCTGGGCCAACTGATAATATCTCTGGGTGGCAAAGCTTCCTCAACCTGCCCACTATGCTTACTGGATCCACATCTCCAATTACAGTCAATTTCTTGTCCTTCATATCCATGGAAACTGAAGAAACTCCTGCAAAAATGCAATTCAAAACAATTCAGATTTAGCAGTTTTTAAGCTTTTAGGAATTGGGTTTTCTTCTGTGAGTTAAATAAACCATTTGGTTGATGGGAAAGAGTAGGAAAAAGAAGAGAGCCAACGAAATCATTGTGTGATTTTTTTAGTCTTTTGGATGAAAATAAACTCTTAATTTTCCTCAGTTTTCACATAAACCAAACAGGGATTAGAGTGAATTTTGCAAGAACTTCAGATTCAATACCTGGAAGGCAAGCGACATTCCTCATGGCCTTCTGCTTGCTTTTGTCATCGAATAACTCCACCTTCAAGATTGTTTTCTGTCACAACAAAATAAAGAACAGCTTGAGATATGCTGTGATTCAGAGAAAAAGGGGAACACCCGTCAACAATAAGAAAAATATCAGAAGACCCAGAAAATTTTCCTCTTTATAAAACCAACCGAAGTGAGAATATGAGCTCAAATCAAGCAAAACCCATAAATTTTATTCAAATTCCTTAATGCTCTGTTTGATTTCTGAGAAAAATTAGGAAAAGAAACAACAAGAAAACTCAATTCTTCTAATCGTAGAAGAATAAGCTTTTCAAAAAGGTTCCAACATCTTTTCTTTCCTTTCCTTTCCTTTCCTTTCCTTTTCCTCAGTTTCTCAGCAACCAAACAGACAAAACACATCACAGCCATGCAAGCTTATTCCTCAAAGAAAACAGAGCAAACCCAAACAAAAAGCTATATCAAAGAGACAACAGACCTTCATGGCCATTGAGTTATGGAAATGATACCAGACCAGACACTGAAAAAGAAGAAGAGTAGTGGAGAAAGGGATGGAGGAAGAAGGTCGATCTGGAACACCAAATTTATAGATACAATAAAATCGTGTCATACCCGGATCAAGCCTGTGGTCAGCAAAAGCCAGTCTGCAAAGGTGGACAAAGAGCAGCTTCTCTTCTCTCTCCGAGTCAATGAAGCTTGGTGGCTGCTTCGCTGCTTCTCATTAGATCATGTGTAAAAGAACAAGTCAATGAGTCAAGCTTTGGTTGGCCCAAGTACTTCAACGACTTGAGGGTGTTTTCACATACCATCGAAGTGGGGCTTGCCTGAATTTGCCTGAATTTGCCGTGCCCAATTCACATGAGTTGCCAACAAATTCTGCTTGTTTTCACTGTAAGAAGTGTGTAATCCTACCAGAAGTTACATGGTAGATATTGAAAAGTTATCACCGATCAACTCATGGCATGTACATCTTTGAGTCTCGTTATATCATTAACAAAATATGGATTGTTTTCATTATTAAGAAATTGGTATGATTATTTGATACCGGGGTTTTACTTTATGGGATGAATCAAGTTAATGGTTAACTCGAGTCCAAGGTAGTCTCGCTTTTTTAAATTGAAGTGAATCCGGTTATATGATTCAAAATTTTGGCATACAAAAATTAAATAATAAATGGAATCAAAAAGTTTTATATAACAAAAAAAAAAAATTATATATTTTTCTAAAAAATGACAAAAAAAAATGATATAATTATAATTTGATAAATCTTTTTAAATAAAAAAAATTAATATCATTATATAGGATGATATATATCATAATTATCATACAAATATTAAATCGGATTTTAGTTAAGTTCAAGTTATTTAAATTTTGATCCAAATCCAATCACAATCCAAATTGAATTCACGTCGAAAATATATAATATGAATGAATCTAAGTACTAAAATTGATTGTCCAATTATCGGGTTCGACTTAGGTTGGATGGAGTCAACTTGTCCAAGTTGTATCCCACTTGAAAAATATTGCTTCAATAAAAATGGAATAAATACCGATAATTAATGATAACACATGCATGTTTTTTAACATATTTATTTGTACCATCATTCAAAGATACAAATCCTATCATAAATTATTCAATGATGGAGATGGCTACACACCCCATCCTATTGTTTGTTTGGATATGAAGGGGTGGGGAAGGGGAAGGAGAGGTTGTCAACTTAAAATTGGGTTTGTTGAAAGAACTTTAAGATTTATGAACCATGACAGTAGTCATGATCATCAAATAAGTAACTTATTTTTCCACAATGCCCACTTCACAATACTTCCAAAATCCCAAGAATCACAATCATCCGTCGTAAGCACCCACGTTTCGTAATTATCCATAGCTTAGCATTCTGACGTGATAGAATGCAAACAAATGTTTGCCAACCAGAGGCCCACGAAAAAGACAGACCCTTTAGTTAATACATTAAGCCCAACATGCAAAAGCCCATCACTAAAACCAACCCCTCTCCATCTTTGGAGCTTTGACCCAAAATGCAACTTTTTTTAAAAAAATATTCCATAAAGTAAACCGATTTTGAAAATAATGTCCTATGTACCATGTAAATTGTCACATCATAAAACTGTAGTTGGTGACTATGACTTTGACTATTTTTAAAAGTAGTCAAAATCGTAGTCATCAACTACGACTTTAACTTTAATTCTAAAACCGTAGTTGGTGACTACGACTTTGACTACTTTAAAAATAGTAAAAGTCGTAATCACCAACTACGGCTTTTACTTTAATTTTATATATAAATAAATATATATAACTATATTGCTTGATTTAAAATATTTAACTTTAATTGATCTTATTAATAGGAGCAAGGCACACTTGAAGCACAATCATTCCCAAGCAAAGTGAAATGCAACTTAGTATGCATATCAATTTTATAAAATATTAGCCAACTGTGAATCCAAGCAACAAAAAGTTTAAGATTCCAAACATTTTAAAGAAGCATTTAGCAATAAAATAATGAAATTATATCAAATTTAATAACAAAGTGTTAAAAAGGGAAAAACAAAGTAGACGAGGTGTACCTTTTATAAGGTGCACATCTTAAGCAAGCAAGGTATTACAATTAGGGAGTGGTTGAGTCTTGGCTAACAATTATGAACCAAACAAAGAGAAGACTTTTATTTGCAATGGATGAGGATATGAACAGAGGATTTACTTTTCTTATTACAAAGGCTACACCTATTAACTAAACTTCACCTCTCCTTATAAGTTGCTCAATACTCAGAATTTTCTCCCATTCTATTTCTCATCCAAAAAAATGAACACCGAAAAAAAACTCATCTTGTTGGACACACTTGCATTCCAAATCAGCTTAGAAAGGAAAATTTTGAGCTTACTAGAAACCATAGACAAGTGGAGTACTCCTATTTTTTTTATTCCTATAACAAAAAATCATCATTCATCCCCTTCATTTTTTGAGTTCTTAAGAGTGGTCCCCTTCATTTTTAGAGTTTTTTTTACCGTGGTTCTCTCCATTTTTGGAGTTCTTAACAGTGGTCCCCTCCATTTTTGGTATCTTTAACTAAAAAATTCATGATGGTCCTCTATCCCATATCCGTTTTCTTTACCAAAAAAACCTTTTTCTTTTTGCTAAACTCGCAATCAAAATAAAATAAAATCAAACAAATCTTTACCAAGCTCAAGATGAAAATAAAAACATAAACTAGGGAAGGTTTTTTTAGAGAGAAAAACTGGTTTGGAATGGCAGTTGGAGGGAGCAGAAAAAAGGGGTTAGTTTTCTGAAATGCAAGGTTTTGTGGAATTTTTGAGAGCTTGAGGAGGGGGCTTGGAAGAAAAGTGGATAGAAGAGAGAGTTGGACTGAAAAATGGAGGAGTCCATAATGGTTTGTGGAGAGAAACGAACGAGACTTTTTGAGGCGAGCTAGCTATGGAGAGGACGTTGAAGGAGAAAAACAGAGCAAGAAAGGGACTGATGAAGAAGAACAGGGGAAAATGAATTAGAGGTGGAGAGAATAGAGAGACTAACCAAGGACCACCAGTGGAGATCTCTCCAGAGCAAAGTGAAAATGTTGAAGCTACCTAGGCCGGAGTGAGCTGCTGTCGATGGTGTTGAGAAGCCTGAGATCCCACCGTCGACAATAAGATTTAATGTCCAGTTGGAGTTAATATATGAGCTACCAATACACTTCTGTGAGGCCATAATCATTGAAAAACTACCTTGTAGAATTTTTCTGACCCATTTGAGCTACAACATCTTCTTCAGCGTGGAGTGTTTATGGATGCAGTTGTTTTTGGAGACACAAATTTGGAATTGCCATCGGTTCATTCCAACTGATCCCTTGTTGAGGTTCACACGGATGTCAATCTCAACACTTTTTCAAGACACAATGATGGTTTGGAAATCAACATATGCCATTTTTTACTTTATTTTGTTTTATTTTATGCAAAGTTATCATTTGATCACTGAACTGTGATGTATGTGTGCTAGACATCAAAACATTACCACTAAGTGAGATTATAATGAAAGAGGAATTCTTTTTTTTCAGGGTGAATTTAAAATTTTCATTCTCAAATAATTTTTTCAAAATTTTAATTTCAAAATTTAATTTAATTTTTTTAAAAAAAATATTCTCAAATAATTTTCTAAAATTCCAATTTTCAAATATTTTAATCTTCAAATAATTTTCCAAAATTCCAATTTCCAAATTTACTTTTTTTTTTTTTTAATTCCATTCTCAAATAATTTTCCAAAATTCCAATTTTCAAAAACTTTAATTCACAAATAATTTTCAAAATTCCAATTTCTTTCAAATTTAATTTCCAAACTTCCAATTCTTAAATTCAATTTCCAAAATTCCATTTCCTAAATTTAATTTTCAAAATTCTAATTATCAAATAATTTCCAAAATTCCAATTTCTTTCAAATTTAATTTCAAAAACTCCAATCTCTAAATTTAAATTTCAAGACTCCAATTTTCAAATATATTTTTTTAGATTTCAATTTTTAAAAAATTTTTAAAATTCCAGTTTTCTTCAAATAATTTTAAATCCACTCCAGTTTTCAAATAATTTTAAGTCATCAATTTTTTGCCTTTCCTTAAGGTTTAAGGTCACTAAGAATCTCATTTTTAATAAACTTGTTCCCTTTTTTTTTTTTTTCAGGCAAGCACCTTCACAAATTCTTCTTTGATTTTAAAATTATTTTTCGTTTTTCTCGATTTTTAATAAGTATGAATGAATTTTTCATAATTTTAAAATAATGGAATTTGTGGGACTAATTCATATAAGACAAATTGAGCTTTGGTGGAGCCCGACATATAGGATTGTCTCATTGATTGATTGATTGCTATGATTGATTGGTTTACCTCACTCTATGATATATATGTGGTTATTTTGTATTTGTGTACAAACTTTGTCTCTCATGATAGCACTCAGCTTGCGATTAAGGTACGCCTCGTAGCTGATTATATTTCTCTATTTATTCATTATCATGCATGTTTTGCTTTCACACTCTTGATCACTATTTGGTATCCACAATTAATCAATCAATTGTCACATTTACTTTAATTTATTCAGTAGAGACCTAATTCTTAGGGCTTAGAGGGGTGCTGCGGTTTACTATTGTTTCTGATAAGTAACCTGACCCCCGAACCCATATCTGTTTTCCACATACTGTCTTTTCCAAATAAAGAGTCACACTTAGAGTTTTTTTTTTTTTTTTTTTTTTTTCCATTTTCACCAAACAAATAAAAAGCAAGTCACGTCATCGAGTGGAAGTGCATGCATAAAATGTGGGGTCCACACTTATATAGTGCTTTTGAAATGGTCTCTTCGAAAATAGTTTTTAAATTTAAAAATAATAAAATTTTAATCGAAAAATAATATTTTAAAAATTCATTCTAAAAGCAGGTTATTTTCAAAATAAATTTGTGATTTTTTAAATGGCATTTTAAAAAATAATTGAAAATACCATTAATGTTTTAACAATGTTTGTATTATATATAAATCCGTAGTACCACGAGGAATGACTAAAAATTTATTTCTTATTTTTATTTTCATTTTCAACAAATATATTAATAAAAAATAGAATTGATTGTATATCATTCAAATCATTGGTTCAATCTTGGATGTAGTTTTTTCCTCGAGTAAGATACCTAATATTTATCATGTGTTCGTAATTATAGATCGAGGTATTGTTGATCAATAAATTAATGTGACTTGTGAGGTACAATAATTATTAGGAAATAATCGAGTCCAAGTTACGACTATGAATATTACAAATGGTCTAATGAGAGGAATAGAAGTTATTGACACAAGAACTCCTCTAAGTGTTCCAGTGGGTGGAGCGACTCTCAAATTTCTCGTTCTTATTCTTTATTTAAATGTTTAAAAGCACGAGCTTAAACACCATGAATATGAAAAGGAAGAAAATAAATAGATAAACTTGAAGGGGTTTCACAGAGAGAAGTAGAAAAAGGTTATTGGAACCTAAGAAAATGAAGGAGAAAAAGGAAATAAAATTTATGATTTATGGCAATGTGATGACCCATTAAAAGGTAGATAGTTTCCATATTTTGAAACCAATAAGTAAGAAAGCTATCTCTCTGGATTTTCTATGTTGGTCTTCTTTAGACTAATCTATTAAGCAGAAGTTGAAAAACTTAAAATATGATAAGTTTAAAAATAAATAAATTTTATTCATAAAAAATTACCACCCAAAATTTATTAAGTGTTTGACAATGTTTTCAAGTTTATATAAAAAAGAAAATTCGTGAGTGTGTGTTTCCGTTTTCTTTTCCTTATATATAACTAGCACCAAAAAATAAAATAAAACATTTTTTATTTATATTATATAATGAAATATTAAATAATGTTTTCATAAAAAGAAAAATAGGTTTTGGCCCACCAATTTAAAAGAATATAGAAAAAAGAATCCTAAATTTTATAAATTTGATTTATCTTTATTTATCTAAAAATAATTTAAAATATATACACTTTTTTATAATTATTTTTGTTGGTAACATTAATTGACAATTTTTTTATCATAAAAATTAATTTGAAATCAATAAAATAAGAAATTTTAAAATTTTAAAATACAATTAAAACTAAAAAAAAAACTTTTAAACTAAAAATATGAAAATAAAATATTGACTTTGACTTCGTTAAAACACACTAATAGAAAATATAAATATAAAAAAAAGTTGAAAATACAATGGAAGCTAATATTTTATTTTTTAATTTTTTTAGTTTTTTGGTTTTAATTGTATTTAATTTTTAAGTATTTTAGTTTTACTTATACTCTTATTTTAAAAAAAAAAATATTTTATTGTTGATGTCAATTAACAAAATTTTTATTCAGTTTTATTAAAAAAAATGAGAAGATGCATAGATTTATATAATACAATATATAAAATCATTATTAATTAGGAAATTATAAAAAATTTATTTATCACTACTAAATATTTTTTTCATAATGATTTTTATATTATATTATATAATAAAAATTTATATTATATTTGTTTATAAGATATTTTTATCAAATTAAAATGATAAATTAATTTTTTGATAATTTAATTTAATATTATCAAGTAAAAGGGTATTTTAGGAAATAATTATTTGAATTATGAAAAAGTTGATATATTTTAAAATATTTTTAAATTGGTAAGTGAAGATAAAATTGATTTATATATTTTTAAATAGTAAATTTAAATAACAAATTATATATAATTATAAGAGTTAAACCCAAAATTTTGATTTAAAATTTAAATATCAATAATTACAATAAATGTGGGACCCATGTACCATAAATGTATTGACAAATCAAGTGAAGTGCTTTAAATGCTTTGAATTTTAAAAGTTTTAGTTAAAGGGCAGTTTTAGTATATTAAGCCTATTAAAGTCTTCCTCAAGAATTATTAAAAGATATCACCCTTTCTAGTAATTGTTCTATCCAGGCCACCTTTTTAGGTAATTCTCCCTTTAAAAAATAATTGAAAACATGATGAATGTTTTAACAATGTTTGTATTATATATAAATCCGTAATACCACCATAAGGAATGACTAAAAAAATATTATTTTTATTCTGGCAAATAATTTAATAAAAAACACAATTGATTGCGTATCACTTAAATCATTAGTCTAGGATGTAGCTTTTTTTTTTCCGAGACAAGATGCTCAATATTTACAATGCATTGGTAGTTAAGGGTTGAGATTTTGTCGATCAATAAATTAATGTGACTCGTAGATACAATAATTATTGGGAAATAATCCAGTTATGACTATAAGTATTACAAATGGTCTAATGAGAGGAATAAAAGTGATTGACACGAGAGCTCCTCCAACTATTCTAGTGGGTGGAGTAACTCTCAGATTTCTAGTTCTTATTCTTTATTCAAATGTTTAAAAGCAAGAGCTTAAACATGTGAATTTGAAAATGAAGAAAATAAATATATGAACTTGAAGGGATTTGACAAAGAGAAGTAAAAAAGGGTTATTGGGAACCTAAGAAAATGAAGCAAAAAATGGAAATAAATTTTATGATTTATGGGAATGTAATAACCCATTAAAAGGCAAATAGTTTCCATATCTTGAAATCAATGAATAATAAAGCTATCTGTTTGGATTTTCTGTGTTAGCCTTCTATAGACTAATCCATTAAGCCGAAGTTGAACAACTATGATAAGTTTAAAAATAAATAAATTTTATTCACAAAAAATTACCACCCAAGATTTATTAAGTGTTTGGCAAAGTTTTCAAGTTTATTTAAAAAAGAACAAAATTTGAAGAATTTTTTTTCATAAGTGTGTGTTTCCATTTTCTTTTCCTTATATATACCCAACACCAAAAAATAAAATAAAACATTTTTTATTTATATTATATAATGAAATATTAATTAATTTTTAATAAAAAGAAAAATGGGTTTTAGCCCGTCAATTTGAA
Organism: Vitis riparia; assembly: GCF_004353265.1. Taxonomy (NCBI): domain Eukaryota; kingdom Viridiplantae; phylum Streptophyta; class Magnoliopsida; order Vitales; family Vitaceae; genus Vitis; species Vitis riparia. Next base: position 18,869,300 of record NC_048446.1, on the reverse strand, counting down.
AGAATATAGAAAAAATGATCCTAAATTTTATAAATATGATTTATCTTCATTTATTTAAAAATATTTTAAAATATATGCACTGTTTTATAGGTATTTCTGAACACTAATTAACAATTTTTTTATCATAAAAATTAATTTGAAATCAATAAAATAAGAAATTTTAAAAATTAAAACTAAAAAAAAAAAACTTTAAAACTGAAAATATAAAAATAAAATGTTGACTTTGACTTCACTAAAACACAGTAATAGAAAATAGAGATATCTAGAAATAGTTGAAAATACAATGGGAACCAATATTTTTAAAAAAAAATTTTAGTTTTTCGGTTTTAATTGTATTTAATTTTTAAATATTTCATTTTAATTGTATTTAATTTTTAAGTATTTTAGTTTTACTTATACTCTTAATTTTTAAATTTTTTATTTTATTATTAATGTCAACTAACAAAATTTGTATTCAATTTTATAAAAAAAAAAAAAACAAAAGAGAAGATGCATAAATATATATAATACATGATATAAAATTATTATTAATTAGAAAATTTGAATGATTTTATTTATAACTTGAACATCCATGATAATTTTTTCATGGTGATTTGTATCTTATATTATATAATAAAAATTTATAATATGTTTATTTATAAGATATTTTCTCTAAGTTTGAAAGCTCAATTTAACCTGAAAACTAAAGAGGTAAATGATGAGAGAATAAAAGAGCCAACATTGGTTTGATAACCCCACTAAAAACCAACCACTTAGATTCCAAAAATTTGGCACAAATCACTTCTGCATTTATAACACCCATATATGTGTTGCTTCAATGTAAACATGTTAACACAAGAACACGAAGATAAAACGATCCACACATTAAAAAAAAATTATATAATGTTTTAAAGCGATTTATGCATATACCTATAGATGAAAGAGAATAAAAAGGGTATATAATATTTTAAAGTGATTCATGCATATACCGATAAATGGTCCTGAACATACTCTTCATAAGTTATGCCTATCACGTTACCTTTTCCTGATAATATATAATTTTTATAAAAATATTTTTAATTACTTTTTTATATTAATTAAAAATTTGAGACACTTCTCAACAATACCAAAAAGAAAACAAAGATCAATTTTTGTATCCATCATCATAAAATATGTAAATACCTTCTTTAGAAACTCCCACAAAAGTAGAATTGAGAGACAAATGGTCACAATAATTTGAAATGAATAGAAGAAGAGCAAACTTTTCAGCCTCTAGATCATTATCAATGGATTGTAATTGTATGGTAGTGAGCCACTCAATAATAAAGTATCCAAGTTTCCTTTCTCTTCTTCTTCTTCTTCTTTTTTTATTTTTATTTTTTTAGCGAAAAGCTTAGAAGGATATGAAATAATTGAAACAAAAGGAGACATTTTTTACTATGTCGTCATCTCAAATTTCCATCACCAAGGAGACAGAATATTCAATTATCATAACAACTCCAAGTTCTTATTTCATTCATGGAAAAAAAAAAAACAACCCAAAATTTGATACATTCCAAATGAAAACTGGCATACAATAGAAAATCAAACACCCACCATCCAGTACTGTACATAAGGCTTCTGTTCTTGGGTGCACCATCATTATAGAAGACCCATATTGCTTTTGCCTTTTTGGATTCTTCTATGATCTGGTGATTAACAAATGACACAAGCATTCGGGTCTTCTTCCACACTTCTAACAAAATAGTGTGTGGTATAGTGAGGATTATAAGCTTGGTATGCTTTAACAAGATCAGCCCATTGATCTTTAGGGTCCTTCTCTTCTTTCTTGGGTTCCTCCTTCTTCTTCTCTGGCTCTTTTGCTGGTCCAACTGATAATATCTCTGGGTGGCAAACCTTCCTCAACCTGCCCACTATGCTTACTGGATCCACATCTCCAATTACAGTCAATTTCTTGTCCTTCATATCCATGGAAACTGAAGAAACTCCTGCAAAATTGTAATTCAAAACAATTCAGATTTAGTAGTTTTTAAGCTTTTAGGAACTGGGTTTTCTTCTGTGAGTTAAATAAACCATTTGGTTGATGGGAAAGAGTAGGAAAAAGAAGAGAAAGCCAACGAAATCATTGTGTGATTTTTTTAGTCTTTTGGATGAAAATAAACTCTTAATTTTGCTCAGTTTTCACATAAACCAAACAGGGATTAGAGTTAATTTTGCAAGAACTTCAGATTCAATACCTGGAAGGCAAGCGACATTCTTCATGGCCTTCTGCTTGCTTTTGTCATCGAATAACTCCACCTTCTGTTGAGATATTATGAATATTGAGATATTAGGAATATTGAGATACTAGGAATATTAAGATATTAGGAATATTGAGATATTAGGAAAGTTGAGATATTAGGATATTAGTTGTTATTTCCTTATATCATTCTTTCCTTGTATCATTCTTTCCCATTCTTAGAATGGTGATTACCCTCTATATATACTCTGTATATGAACGAATGAAAGTATGAATGAAAAAACTACAATTTATCAATTTGAAGATGGTATCAGAGTCATGGAACTGAAATCCTGGATATTTTGTCGCTATGGTAGTCCGACAGCGATCAACCATCCTAAGACAAGCCCTAATATTGATAAGTCAACCTTCAAATGCACTCACTGCAATAAGACTGGTCCCACCAGTCTGGATATCCCACAATTTCAAAGCAACGACTCTTGGTATGACCAGGAAAACAATAAGGAACCGAGGGTTTGAACCATGGACCTTTAGATCATGTTTAGGCTATCAACACTTTGTTATTAATTATAATAATCGTGATCAACGGAAGAAGGATTCCAAGAAAACCTCGACTGCAATTGTTGCCGAAATAAAAACAGAGGCTAATGTTGCTGAGAAAGCCTCTGCATTGGTAGCCGCTACTGATCATGGTGGTAAGTTTTTAAATACTTTTACACCTGTTATTAATAGTACATGGATAATTGATTCTGGTGCTACAGATCATATGACTTTTGATTCTAGACAGGTTTCACCCCTTAGACCTTCCTCACAAAAAATTGTTTCCACAGCCAATGGTAACACAACCCCAGTTATTGGGGAAGGATCCTTAACTCTTACTGATACTTTGAATTTGGATTCTGTTTTAGTTGTTCCATCTTTAGATTACAATCTTTTGTCAGTTTCTCAAATCACTACAGCCTTATCTTGCATTGTCATTTTTTGGCCTGAATTTTGTGTGATTAAGGACATCCAAACAAGACAGACGATTGGTTGTGGTATTAAACGGGGAAAACTCTATTACTTGGACTTGCAGTCAAAGGATTCAAATAAGTTGCAACAAGCCTTGATGGCAGATGGATCTGAGGGGGAGAAGAAAAAGTCTGAAATTTGGTTGTGGCATTGACGTCTAGGACATGCTTCCTTTGGTTATTTAAAAAAATTGTTTCCTAGTTTGTTTGCAAAGAGTGATATTTCTGGTTTCCGTTGTGATATTTGTGAATTGGCTAAAAGTCATCGTGCTTCGTTTCCGTTAATTTTGAATAAAAGTCCGTTTCCTTTTATGGTTATACATTCTGATGTTTGGGGCCCATCCAAAGTCCCAACTTTGAGTGGCTCACGTTGGTTTGTTACTTTTATTGATGATTGTACCAGAATGACATGGTTATGCTTGATGAAGACCAAAGATGAAGTGAACTTGTTGTTTCAAAATTTTCATAAAATGATTGAAACTCAATACAATGCAAAGGTTCGGGTTTTGCGTAGTGATAATGGTGGAGAATATCAAAGTTCTGATCTTCAAAAGTATTTGGAAGGACATGGCATCATTCATCAGACTACTTGTTCCAATACACCCCAGCAAAATGGAGTCGCTGAACGAAAAAATCGACACTTGTTAGAGGTTGTTCGTGCTTCCTTGATAGCAGCAAAAACACCAATATCTTATTGGGGAGAAGCAATCACATCTGCCGCATACTTGATCAATCGGGTACCTTCTAGCTCAATTAACTTTCAAACACCTCTCCAAGCTCTTACTAATGTCGTAGTTGCCCCAACCGTCCCAAATCTACCTCCTCGTGTTTTTGGTTGCGTGGCATTTGTGCATCTACACAAGCACCAACGCACCAAGTTAACTTCCCATGCATTGCAATGTGTGTTTGTTGGATATGCATTGCACAAAAAGGGATATCGATGTTACCATCCTCCAACTCGACAAATGTATATTACAATGGATGTGGTGTTTCATGAAGATTCAATGTATTTTTCATCTGAGTCTGAACTTCAGGGGGAGTACCATAAGGAAATTCAGACTCTCGATTATGATTATCATATTTCTGAGGAAGATGAATCTGGACAATCTGAACTAGTGAACCAGGAAGTGGGTGAGTTGGATATGAGTGGTCAACAATTTGGGTCTGAAGATGTCTTCATTGAAATACCAAACCAATCGTCGTCTGTTGAGGGTGTTCTTAATTTGGAGCCTGATCCATTCATGAAACGGTTACCACATCGTCATAATAGAGGTATTCCTAAACCCACATATGAACCTGAATTGTCTACTAAAGTCAAATATCCCATGAGCAACTATGTGTCTACCCATCGTTTGTCTGAATCAAATAAGTCATTTGTAAATCAATTATCTATTGTAGCTATTCCTAACAATGTGCAGGAAGCCTTAGCTGATCCAAGGTGGAAAGCAGCCATGAATGAAGAGATGAAATCATTGCAGAAGAATGAAACATGGGAACTCGTAGAATGTCCACCAGGAAAGAAGCCAGTTGGGTGTCGTTGGATCTATACTGTGAAGTACAAGGCAGATGGTAGTATTGAACGATTTAAAGCAAGACTGGTAGCAAAAGGGTACACTCAAACTTATGGAATTGACTACACAGAGACATTTGCACCTGTAGCTAAATTCAACACAATTCGAGTATTACTGTCTTTAGCTGCAAACCTAGATTGGCCATTACAACAATTTGATGTGAAAAATGCCTTTTTGCATGGCGAGTTATCTGAAGAAGTATATATGGATCTTCCACCAGGATGCATGGTGTCAGAAAAGCAATGTCAGAAGGTGTGCAAATTGAAGAAGTCATTGTATGGGTTGAAGCAATCCCCGAGAGCATGGTTTGGAAGGTTCACAAAGTCAATGAGAGCTTTTGGCTATCATCAAAGTAATTCAGATCACACTTTGTTCCTAAAAAAGCAACATGGTAAGATTACGGCACTCATCGTATATGTGGATGACATGGTAGTTACAGGAAATGATCCTGAAGAAAGAAAAGCTCTACAAAATTATCTATCTAGAGAATTCGAAATGAAAGATCTAGGTCCTCTGAAATACTTTCTTGGGATTGAAGTTTCTCGATCAAGTGAAGGAATTTTTCTGTCTCAAAGAAAGTATGCCTTAGATCTTTTACAGGAGACTGGAATGTCGGGATGTCAACCTATTAATACACCAATAGAAGAAGGTCTGAAATTGTGTGTTGAGCCTAATCAAGTATCAACCGATAAGGGAAGATACCAAAGACTTGTAGGGAGATTAATATACTTAGCTCATACAAGACCAGATCTTGCTTATGCATTGAGTGTAGTGAGTCAATACATGCATAATCCTGGAGAACAACATATGAATGCAGTCATGCGTATTTTGAGGTATTTGAAGAATGCTCCTGGGAAGGGAATTTTACTCGCAAAAAATGTTGATCATCAGAGTATAGAAGTATATACTGATGCTGATTGGGCTGGTGCAGTGGATGATAGGCGATCTACATCTGGTTACTTTACCTTTGTAGGTGGTAATCTTGTGACATGGAAAAGTAAGAAACAGAATGTCGTCGCTCGTTCAAGTGCAGAAGCGGAATTTAGAGGTATGGCTCTAGGACTTTGTGAGGCATTATGGCTAAGACTCCTCTTACAGGATTTAGGTTATCTATCTAGGCAACCAATCCGATTGTTTTGTGACAATAAAGCCGCATGTGATATTGCTCATAATCCAGTACAACATGATCGTACAAAGCATGTCGAGGTGGATAGATTCTTCATTAAGGAAAAGTTGGATGATAAGATTGTGGAATTGCCTAAGATTCGATCAGAAGATCAATTGGCCGATATCCTTACCAAAGCTGTCTCAAGTCAAGTGTTCTCAAAATTTTTAGACAAGTTGGGCATGTGTGACATCTATGCACCAACTTGAGGGGGAGTGTTGAGATATTATGAATATTGAGATATTAGGAATATTGAGATACTAGGAATATTAAGATATTAGGAATATTGAGATATTAGGAAAGTTGAGATATTAGGATATTAGTTGTTATTTCCTTATATCATTCTTTCCTTGTATCATTCTTTCCCATTCTTAGAATGGTGATTACCCTCTATATATACTCTGTACATGAACGAATGAAAGTATGAATGAAAAAACTACAATTTATCAATTTGAAGACCTTCAAGATTGTTTTCTGTCACAACAAAATAAAGAACAGCTTGAGATATGCTGTGATTCAGAGAAAAAGGGGAACACCCATCAACAATAAGAAAAATATCAGAAGACCCAGAAAATTTTCATCTTTATAAAACCAACCGAAGTGAGAATATGAGCTCAAATCAAGCAAAACCCATAAATTTTATTCAAATTCCTTAATGCTTTGTTTGATTTCTGAGAAAAATTAGGAAAAGAAACAACAAGAAAACTCAATTCTTCTAATCGTAGAAGAATAAGCTTTTCAAAAAGGTTCAACATCTTTTCTTTCCTTTCCTTTCCTTTTCCTCAGTTTCTCAGCAACCAAACAGACAAAACACATCACAGCCATGCAAGCTTATTCCTCAAAGAAAACAGAGCAAACCCAAACAAAAAGCTATATCAAAGAGACAACAGACCTTCATGTCCATTGAGTTATGGAAATGATACCAGACCAGACACTGAAAAAGAAGAAGAGTAGTGGAGAAAGGGATGGAGGAAGAAGGTCGATCTGGAACACCAAATTTATAGATACAATAAAACCGTGTCATACCCGGATCAAGCCTGTGGTCAGCAAAAGCCAGTCTGCAAAGGTGGACAAAGAGCAGCTTCTCTTCTCTCTCCGAGTCAATGAAGCTTGGTGGCTGCTTCGCTGGTTCTCATTAGATCATGTGTAAAAGAACAAGTCAATGAGTCAAGCTTTGGTTGGCCCAAGTACTTCAACGACTTGAGGGTGTTTTCACATACCATCGAAGTGGGGCTTGCCTGAATTTGCCTGAATTTGCCGTGCCCAATTCACATGAGTTACCAACAAATTCTGCTTGTTTTCAGTGTAAGAAGTGTGTAATCCTACCAGAAGTTACATGGTAGATATCGAAAAGTTATCACCGATCAACTCATGGCATGTACATCTTTGAGTCTCGTTATATCATTAACAAAATATGGATTTTTTTCATTATTAAGAAATTGGTATGATTATTTGATACCGGGGTTTTACTTTATGGGATGAGTTAAGTTAATGGTTAACTCGAGTCCAACCTAGTCTCACTTTTTTAAATTGAAGTGAATCTGGTTATATGATTCAAAATTTTGGCATACAAAAATTAAATAATAATAAATGGAATCAAAAAGTTTTATATAACAAAAAAAAAAAAAAAACAAATTTGTATTTCTGAAAAATGACCAATATATATATATATATATATATAATTATAATTTGATAAATTTTTTTAAATCGAAAAAATTAATATCATTATATAGGATGATATATATTATAATTATCATACAAATATTAAATCGGATTTTAGTTAAGTTCGAGTTATTTAAATTTTGATTCAAGTCCAATCACAATCCAAATTGAATTCACGTAAAAAATATATAATATGAATGAATCTAAGTACTAAAATAGATTGTCCAATTATCGGGTTCAACTTAGGTTGGATGGAGTCAACTTGTCCAAGTTGTATCCCACTTGAAAAATATTGTTTCAATAAAAATGGAATAAATACCGATAATTAATGATAACACATGCATGTTTTTTAACATATTTATTTTTACCATCATTCAAAGATACAAATCCTATCATAAATTATTCAATGATGGAGATGGCTACACACCCCATCCTATTGTTTGTTTGGATATGAAGGGGTGGGGAAGGAGAAGGAGAGGTTGTCAACTTAAAATTGGGTTTGTTGAAAGAACTTTAAGATTTATGAACCATGACAGTAGTCATGATCATCAAATAAGTAACTTATTTTTCCACAGTGCCCACTTCACAATACTTCCAAAATCCCAAGAATCACAATCATCCATCGTAAGCACCCACGTTTCGTAATTATCCATCGCTTAGCATTCTGACGTGATAGAATGCAAACAAATGTTTGCCAACTAGAGGCCCACGAAAAAGACAGACCCTTTAGTTAATACATTAAGCCCAACATGCAAAAGCCCATCACTAAAACCAACCCCTCTTTATCTTTGGAGCTTTGACCCAAAATGCAACTTTTTTTAAAAATATTTCATAAAGTAAACCGATTCTGAAAATAATATTCAATCTAATACGTATGTATCACGTAGATTGTCACATCATAAAATCGTAGTTGGTGACTACGAGTTTAACTACTTTAAAAATAGTCAAAGTCGTAGTCACCAACTACGACTTTAACTTTAATTTTATATATATATATATAACTATGTTGCTTAATTTAAAATATTTAACTTTAATTTTTTTAAATAAAAATATTACATTATTTTGATTTTATATTGAGTAAAAATATGTGAATGGTTTAATAAAAATATTTAATTTTAATTGATTTCTTTAATAGGTTGCTCAACACTCAGAATTTTCTCCCATTCTATTTCTCATCCCGAAAAAAAAAAAAAAAAAAAAAGGAAACTCATCTTGTTGGACACACTTGCATTCCAAATCAGCTTAGAAAGAAAAATTTTGAGCTCACCAGAAACCATAGACAAGTGGAGTACTCCTATTTTTTCTATTCTTATAACAAAAATCACCGTTCATTCCCTTCATTTTTGGGGTTCTTAAGAGTGACCCCCTTCATTTTTAGAGTTTTTATTGTGGTCCCCTCCATTTTTGGTATCTTTAACAAAAAAAAAATCATGATGGCCCTCCATTCCATATCCCTTTTTTTTACTAAAAAAAACTTTTTTCTTTCTACTAAGCTCACAATCAAAATAAAATAAAATCAAACAAATATTTACCAAGCTCAATATGAAAATAAAAACATAAATCTTAGAAGAAAGCTAACAAGGAAATGAATGAAAAATGATAAAATGATTCAAAATCGTAGTTGGTAATTACGAATTTGATTGATTTAAAAAAATTCAAAATCGTAATTGATGACTACGGTTTTTTGACATAGAATCCTAAGTGAAACATGTGGCATTATTTTCGGAATACGTTTACTTTATGGAATTTTTTTTTTTAAATGTTAGCATTTTGGGTCAAAACTCGGTCGTGGCGGCGGCCAACCTGGACTGGGAGTCAGCGTTGAATCCTTCAAGTGTACCCTTCAACATTGAGAATTCATCTCAAATTATTGCCAGAAGCCTCCAAGCTTTGCACTACAATTATGGGGCCGAATTAGTGGAATTTTTATTTTAATAATTAAAATACAATATCTTATATACTGCTTTTGAAATGGTCTCTTCGAAAATAGTTTTTAAATTCAAAAATAATAAAATTTTAACCGAAAATAATATTTTAAAAATTCATTCTACAAGCAGGTTATTTTCAAAATAAATTTGTGATTTTTTAAATGACATTTAAAAAAAATAATTGAACATACTATTAATGTTTTAACAATGTTTGTATTATATATAAATCCGTAGTACCATGGGGAATGACTAAAAAATTATTTCTTATTTTTATTTTTATTTCAACAAATATATTAATAAAAAATAGAATTGATTGTATACCATTCAAATCATTAGTTCAATCTTGGATATAGCTTTTTCCACGAGTAAGATACCTAATATTTATCATGCGTTCGTAATTATAGATCAAGATATTGTCGATCAATAAATTAATGTGTCTTGTGAGGTACAATAATTATTAGGAAATAATCGAGTCAAAGCTACAACTATGAATATTATAAATGATCTAATGAGGAATAAAAGTTATTAACACAAGAACTCCTCTAAGTGTTCTAGTGGGGGGAGCGACTCTTAGATTTCTCGTTCTTATTCTTTATTTAAATGTTTAAAAGCACGAGCTTAAATACCATGAATTTGAAAAGGAAGAAAATAAATAGATAAACTTGAAGGGGTTTCACAAAGAGAAGTAGAAAAAGGTTGTTGGGAACTAAGAAAATGAAGGAGAAAAATGAAATAAATTTTATGATTTATGGCAATGTAATGACCATTATAAGGCAGATAATTTCTATATTTTGAAACCAATAAAAAAGAAAGCTATCACTCTGGATTTTCTGTATAAGATTTAATGTCCAGTTGGAGTTATCATAAAAAATTACCACCCAAAATTTATTAAGTGTTTGACAATGTTTTCAAGTTTATATAAAAAAGAAAAAAAAATTGAAGAATTTTTTTTGGTAAGTGTGTGTTTCATTTTCTTTTCCTTATATATAACCAGCACCAAAAAATAAAATAAAATATTTTTTATTTATATTATATAATGCAATATCAAATATTTTTTCATAAAAGGAAAAATAGGTTTTGGCCCACCAATTTGAAAGAATATAGAAAAAAGAATCCTAAATTTTATAAATTTGATTTATCTTTATTTATCTAAAAATATTTTAAAATATATGCACTTTTTTATAATTATTTTTGTTGGTAACATTAATTGACAATTTTTTTATCAAAAAAATTAATTTGAAATCAATAAAATAAGAAATTTAAAAAATTTTAAAATACAATTAAAACTAAAAAAACTTTTAAACTAAAAGTATAAAAATAAAATATTAACTTTGACTTCGTTAAAACACACTAATAGAAAATAGAGATAACCAGAAAAAGTTGAAAATACAAGCTAATATTTTATTTTTTTAGTTTTTTGGTTTTAATTGTATTTAATTTTAAAGTATTTTAGTTTTACTTATCCTCTTATTTTAAAAAATATATATATTTTATTGTTGATATCAACTAACAAAATTTTTATTCAATTTTATTAAAAAAGAATTAGAAGATGAGTAGATTTATATAATACATGATATAAAATCATTATTAATTAGAAAATTAAAAATATTTTATTTATCACTTGAAAATGCTAAATAATTTTTTCATAATGATTTGTATCTTATATTAAATAATAAAAATTTATAATATATTTATTTATAAGATATTTTTTTATAATTTAATTTAATTTAATATTATCAAGTAAAAGAGTATTTTATAAAATAATTATCTGAATTATGAAAAAATACATATATATATTTTTTTTTAAAAATTATTTGGTAAAGATAAAATTGATTTATAAAAATTAAGTTTTTTTATTTTTATTTTTTCAAATTAATGAAAATTGGTGCAAATCATATGATTCAAAATTATGTACATCAATCTACATCACGAAACATCTAGTTTGTTGCTACCATGATAAAGAAGAATAGGACTCGATCAATACATATTAATCGAGTGAAATTGCAATCATGATCAAGATTTATCCACTAATTTGAGCATTGAACTCAAAACTCGACCAATGTATATTTTAATTATTGACAATATTTTTGCTAAAATAATATTTGATAGCATTCTTTTTTTCAAAATAATAATAAGTCCATTTATAATAAACTAATCATATTTGTAATAGAACTCCAATTCCAATTAGATTAAAATTCCGAATTAAAAGCTTAAATAAATAACAATTTCTAATATTTATCCGTCCAATTCCAAAACCTATTCTAATTTAACTTTAAGTCTGAATTATAATTTCACCGCTCGTTGGCTCCATTTTCTTTCTCCTCTTTCATCTTGTCTGCTGCTTATGCTGGTGACCCAACCGTGACTAAATCTGTGTGACAAAGCTTTCTCAATTGTTTCACCATAATTATTATATCAACATCCCCAACTACTGTCAGTTTCTTTTCCTTCATGTCCACGGACGCTGATTCAACACCTGCAAAGCCACTCAAATTTGTCAAATTTAGAGGCTTTAAGAACTGGGTTTTCTTGTTTGATTTCAGTAATTACTGTTTGGTTGATGAGAAAATGTTGAAAAAGAAATGAAAGATTTGCAATTCCTTAGTATGTGATGTGATGTGAGTGTTCATTTTCTGGGGGCTAATACAAGTATTTTACCTGGTTGAACATGGAAACATGGATTTGACTCAACATTTTGATTTTTACTTCTAGAATTTTTGTCATTTCTTCAGTTTTCTCATCAACCAAACAGAGGGTGCAAAATTCAAAAAGTTCAATACCTGAATGGCTGCAGACATTCTTCATGGCCTTCTGCTTGGTTTTGTCATCGTTGAATTCCAACTTCAACACGATTTTCTGTCATCCAAAAAAAGAAAAAGAAACAATCTAAGATCTTCATAATCAAAATAAAAAAACAAATGAAGAAAAAAAGAAAAGCTCCAAGGTAACACCCAAACTTCCATTTTCTTTTCTATTCTTTTCCTTTCTTTTCTTTTCTCAACAACCAAACTAGGATATGTGCAAAACCCATCACACCCAAGAAAAAGAGAAGAACAAACCCAAAAAATAAGCTAAAAAAAATGCTACGCTGGAGAAAGAACCGACCTTCTTTTCCATTGAAGTACGAGAAAATGTAAGAGATGAAAGCCTGAAAAGAAGAAGATAAAGAAGAAGATTGAAGAAAGAGAGGTTGAAGGAGATGAAGTTTGATGAATTTGGCGAAGTTCACAGGGGCCAAGGCGTCATATTTGTAGTGATTTGAGAGTGAAGAAACCCGAGCGAACCCAGGGTTAAGTCCATGCTAAGCAAAACCCGGACGCGGAGTTTTGTGTCAGAAGGTCAACATGTTTGTCGTCGTCTCAGGCGCGTGAAGACTCGAATGCTTTCACACCTTATTTTGGACATTCTTCCACGGAGGCAATACCAAAAATTGATACTTATTCATTCATAATCTTATCCGAATATTCATTAAAAGTTATCTTTCATTATAATTAGGACTGTACTTGATAGTGATTTCCCAGATGCTTCGAGGGCCGAGAGGTTCCTTGGGTGTGTGAAGACTGAGCAGCTTCTCTTCTCTCTCTGAGTCAATGTAGCTTGGTAGCTGCTTCGCTGGTTCTGCATTAGATCACGTGTAGAAGAACATGTCAATGAGTCAAAGTTGGGGTTTTGGTTGGTCCAAGTACTTCAATTACTTGTGGGTGTTATTCTGGTATTCAAATCTCATTTATTTATCAAAATATAAATTGTTTTTATTATTAAAAAATGGGTATGATTATATGATACCCGGGTTTTACTTCATGGGATGAGTCAAGTTAATGGTTAACTCGAGTCCAACATAATCTCGTTTTATTAAATTGAAGTGAACCTGGTTAATCAACTTATATGATTCAAAATTTTGGCATACAAAAATTAAATAATAAATGAGATCAAATTTAATATAATAAATAAAAATAAAAACAAATTTATGTACCTCTCTAAAAATTGATATAATTATATATGATAATATATATTATAAATATTAAAACCCGTTTTAGTTAAGTTCAAGTTATTTAAACTTCAACTAAAGTGCTAAAAAAAAAAAATGATATGAATCGATTTAAGTATCAGGTTCGACTCACGATAAATGGAGTCAATAATCCCGTCCAAGTTGTATCCCAACTTCCATAAACATGGAATGGATACCAATAATTGGATGGTAATACATGCATGTTTTATGCATGGTTTCGAATCTTGTGACTCAAGACTCGCACAACAACTATCCAAATTTTATTATAAATTATTCAATGATGGAGATGGCCATGCGCAGACAGTAGTCGTGATCAAGAAGTAACTTATTTTTCCACAATAGTCAGTCACTTCACAAGACTTCCAAAATCCCAAGAATCACAATCATTAAGCCCAAATGGAGCCCCACGAAAAAGACAGGCCCTTTGGTTTATACATTAAGCCCAACATGGAAAAGCCCATCCCTAAACCAACCCCTCCATCTTTCGGGCAGCTCCCCTCCTCCGAGTCAATGTTCAAGTCATCTCAAATTATTGCCAAAATCCTCCAAGCTTTGCACTATGAGTGTAGGCCGAATTAGTGGAATTTTTATTTAAATGATATATTATTGAAATACAATATCTTGTGTAGTACTTTTGAAATGGTCTCTTCGAAAATAGTTTTTAATTTAAAAATAATAAAATTTTAATTGAAAATAATATTTTAAAATTTTATTCTAAAAGCAGGTTATTTCTGAAATAAATTTGTGATTTTTTAAATGGTATTTTTAAAAATAATTGAAAATAAGATTAATATTTTAACAACATTTGTATCATATATAAATCCTAGGAATAAATAAATAAAATTATAATGAAATTTTTTTTATAATTTTTATTTTTATATCTAAATCCTCAACTATTATATCTAAGTAATGTTTTACTTGCATTACAATGAATTTCTTATTATTATTTTTATTCCAACAAATAATTTAATGAAAATAAGAATTGAAAGAAAAACGGAACAAAAGATGGGATGACTCAATCATCTTCCCAAAAGAAATGCAACAATGTTAAAAGACAATTATTTCACTTGCAAACATATTTGGATGGGATTAAATATATGACAAGGTTAACCGATATTTTCTTGCCCTTATTCTTTATTCAAATGTTTAAAAACACAGCTTAATTTGAAACCAGTGAATAATAAATCTATGTGTCTAGATTTTTTGTATCAGTCATTTGTAGGCTAATCTATAAACAGAAGTTGAAAAAAATTAAAATATGATAAGTTTAAAAATAAATAAATTGTCATCCCAAATTTTCACAACTTTCCTAAATTCTTAGCTTTTGTTGTGCTTTCAAAGAGACAATATTCAATTATAGTAGGGAAATTTACACACCCAAAATTTATTAAGGTTATGTTTGATGCCTGGGAAAATTTAAGGGAAAATATGAAGGAAAAAAAAATAGAGTGAAAAATGATTAAAAAAAAATTAAAACAAAAATAAAAAATACATTCAAATTTAATAAATTATATTTTATATTTAAAAAAAATATTTTACTTATTTTCCTTAGATTAAATAATTTTAAAATTCATAAATTTCCAAGTTTTTTTTTTATTTTCATAGTGCAATCGAAAATAAGAAAATCATTTTTTTAACATTTTTTTTTCTTTCCTTAATATTTTTTGAGATTCAAACATAGACTCAGTTGTGATATCTCACATCAGATGGGAGATAAAGTTATTAGAACTATATATGTATGAACTTATTTTAATCAGGTAAACGTATTTTAAAGCTGTGAGAGTTATTTGACCTAAAATGAACAATAATCAGACTTAGCAAATTAGTAAATGACAATTTGTCATATTTGACTAGGGATGGCAATGGGGTGGGTTTTTTCGGGTACCCGCCCCACCCCTAATGGGACATGATTAAATTTTAATAAACGGGTTTGGGACGGGTTTGAGATTTTTTTTAAAAACCTAGGACATGTTCGGGTATTGTCCCATCCCGCCTTGCCCCGCCCCAATTATATATAAAATTAATTTTAAAATTAATTTAATTTAAATTTTTATTTTACCATTTTTAATATATAGATAATAATAAAATATTTTTAATAAAATAAGTTATAAAAAATATAATAATTTAATTATTTATATAATATATTTATTTTAATATAATTAAAAAATTTAAAAGTAATTTAAAAAAATTAAAATTCAAATAAAAAAAAGTTAAGCGAGGCGGGTATGGGAATTTATCATACCTGCCTTGCCCCGCCTTGTTTAATTTTTTACATGGGACGAAGATGGGAATTGTTTTGAATAAACGGAGCGGGGTTGGAATGAGGGCGACTCGTCCCGAACCCGCTCCGTTGCCATTCCTATATTTAACATTATCTAAATAATTATAAAAATATCCTTGGAACAATAGCATTAAGGATTAAAATTTTTTTAAATATTGTTTAACTTGTTTTTACACCAAATACCGATTTTTGATAATTGTACATCTTGAAAATAAAAAATGCAAATCATAAAAAGGTGATTAGTAAAAATTGTTATTTTTTAAATAAATTAGTTTGAATTTCTTGTCCCAATTTGAATTTTTTTATTCTTACTCATATTAAAAAAATTTGGCACAGATCATTTGTATATTTACAACATCCATATATGTGTTGCTTCAATGCAAATATGTTAAAAGAACACAAAGATAAAACGATCCACACATAAAAAAAGGTACATAATATTTTTAAGTGATTCATGCATATACCCACAAATGAGAAAAAATATTTCATTATATTATAAAAAATATTACAAAATCCACTCTTCACAAGTTATGTCTATTACATGACCTTTATCTCATAACATATAATATTTATAAATATATTTTTAACTATTTTTTTATATTAATTAAGAATTTGAGACACTTTTCAATAATACCAAGAAGAAAACAAAGATCGATACTTGTATCCATCATCAAAAAATATGTAAATATCTTTTTAAAAAACTCCCACAAAAGTAGAATTGAGAGAGATAGTCACAATAATTTGAAATGAATAGAAGAAGAGCAAAATTTTCAGCCTCTAGATCATTATCATTGGATTGTAATTGTATGGCAGTGAGCCACTCACTAATAAAGTATCCAAGTTCCCCTTTTCTCCTTTTTTTTTTCTTTTTGTTTTGGTGAAAAGCTTAAGTATGAAATAATTGAAACAAAAGGAGATATTCTTTACTATGTCGTCATCTCAAATTTCCATCACCAAGGAGACAGAATATTCAATTATCATAACAACTCCAAGTTCTTACTTCATTCATGGAAAAAAACAACCCAAAATTTGATACATTCCAAATGAAAACTGGCATACAATAGAAAATCAAACACCCACCATCCAGTACTGTACATAAGGCTTCTGTTCTTGGGTGCACCATCATTATAGAAGACCCATATTGCTTTTGCCTTTTTGGATTCTTCTATGATCTGGTGATTAACAAATGACACAAGCATTCGGGTCTTCTTCCGCACTTCTAACAAAATAGTGTGTGGTATAGTGGGGATTATAAGCTTGGTATGCTTTAACAAGATCAGCCCATTGATCTTTAGGGTCCTTCTCTTCTTTCTTGGGTTCCTCCTTCTTCTTCTCTGGCTCTTTTGCTGGGCCAACTGATAATATCTCTGGGTGGCAAAGCTTCCTCAACCTGCCCACTATGCTTACTGGATCCACATCTCCAATTACAGTCAATTTCTTGTCCTTCATATCCATGGAAACTGAAGAAACTCCTGCATAAATGCAATTCAAAACAATTCAGATTTAGCAGTTTTTAAGCTTTTAGGAACTGGGTTTTCTTCTGTGAGTTAAATAAACCATTTGGTTGATGGGAAAGAGTAGGAAAAAGAAGAGAGCCAACGAAATCATTGTGTGATTTTTTTAGTCTTTTGGATGAAAATAAACTCTTAATTTTCCTCAGTTTTCACATAAACCAAACAGGGATTAGAGTGAATTTTGCAAGAACTTCAGATTCAATACCTGGAAGGCAAGCGACATTCTTCATGGCCTTCTGCTTGCTTTTGTCATCGAATAACTCCACCTTCAAGATTATTTTCTGTCACAACAAAATAAAGAACAGCTTGAGATATGCTGTGATTCAGAGAAAAAGGGGAACACGCATCAACAATAAGAAAAATATCAGAAGACCCAGAAAATTTTCGTCTTTATAAAGCCAACCGAAGTGAGAATATGAGCTCAAATCAAGCAAAACCCATAAATTTTATTCAAATTCCTTAATGCTCTGTTTGATTTCTGAGAAAAAATGGGAAAAGAAACAACAAGAAAACTCAATTCTTCTAATCGTAGAAGAATAAGCTTTTCAAAAAGGTTCCAACATCTTTTCTTTCCTTTCCTTTCCTTTCCTTTTCCTCAGTTTCTCAGCAACCAAACAGACAAAACCCATCACAGGCATGCAAGCTTATTCCTCAAAGAAAACAGAGCAAACCCAAACAAAAAGCTATATCAAAGAGACAACAGACCTTCATGTCCATTGAGTTATGGAAATGATACCAGACCAGACACTGAAAAAGAAGAAGAGTAGTGGAGAAAGGGATGGAGGAAGAAGGTCGATCTGGAACACCAAATTTATAGATACAATAAAACCGCGTCATACCCGGGTCAAGCCCGTGGTCAGCAAAAGCCAGTCTTCAAAGGTGGCCAAAAAGGCCAAAAGCTCTATGTGGGAGACGACGTCGTTTGGACTTTTTGGAGAAACTAAAACCCTGATAAGATTAGTCCTATTTCCAGGATGCGTCCAGAGATTCTGTGGGTCTTAAGACTGAGCAGCTTCTCTTCTGTCTCTGAGTCAACGAAGCTTGGTGGCTGCTTCGCTGGTTCTCATTAGATCATGTGTAAAAGAACAAGTCAATGAGTCAAACTTTGGTTGGCCGAAGTACTTCAACGACTTGAGGGTGTTTTCACATACCATCGAAGTGGGGCTTGCCTGAATTTGCCTGAATTTGCCGTGCCCAATTCACATGAGTTACCAACAAATTCTGATCCAAGTCCAGTCACAATCCAAATTGAATTCACGTCGAAAAAATATAATATGAATGAATCTAAGTACTAAAATTGATTGTCCAATTATCATGTTCGACTTAGGTTGGATGGAATCAACTTGTCCAAGTTGTATCCCACTTGAAAAATATTGCTTCAATAAAAATGGAATAAATACCAATAATTAATGATAACACATGCATGTTTTTTAACGTGTTTATTTGTACCATCATTCAAAGATACAAATCCTATCATAAATTATTCAATGATGGAGATGGCTACACACCCCATCCTATTGTTTGTTTGGATATGAAGGGGTGGGGAAGGGGAAGGAGAGGTTGTCAACTTAAAATTGGGTTTGTTGAAAGAACTTCAAGACTTATGAACCATGACAGTAGTCGTGATCATCAAATACGTAACTTATTTTTCCACAGTGCCCACTTCACAATACTTCCAAAATCCCAAGAATCACAATCATCCGTCATAAGCACCCACGTTTCGTAATTATCCATCGCTTAGCATTCTGACGTGACAGAATGCAAACAAATGTTTGCCAAATAGAGGCCCACGAAAAAGACAAGCCCTTTAGTTAATACATTAAGCCCAACATGGAAAAGCCCATCACTAAAACCAACCCCTCTCCATCTTTGGAGCTTTGACCCAAAATGCAACTTTAAAAAAAAAAAAAATATTCCATAAAGTAAACCGATTTTGAAAATAATGTCCTATGTACCATGTAAATTGTCACAGCATAAAACTATAGTTGGTGACTACGGTTTTAATTTTTAAAAACAGTCAAAACCCTAATCACAAACCACGATTTTAACTTTAAGTTTAAAACTGTAGTTGGTGACTATGACTTTGACTATTTTTAAAAGTAGTTAAAACCGTAGTCACCAACTACGACTTTAACTTTAATTCTAAAACCGTAGTTGGTGACTACGACTTTGACTACTTTAAAAATAGTAAAAGTCATAGCCACCAACTACGGCTTTTACTTTAATTTTATATATAAATATATATATATATATATATATATTGCTTGATTTAAAATATTTAACTTTAATTGATCTTATTAATAGGAGCAAGGCACACTTGAAGCACAATCATTCCCAAGCAAAGTGAAATGTAACTTAGTATGCATATCAATTTTATAAAATATTAGCCAACTATGAATCCAAGCAACAAAAAGTTTAAGATTCCAAACATTTTAAAGAAGCATTTAGCAACAAAATAATGAAATTATATAAATTTTAATACATAGTAAAAAAATTTAAGAACAAAGTGTTAAAAAGGGAAAAACAAAGTAGACGAGGCGTACCTCTAATAAGGTGCACATCTTAAGCAAGCAAGGTATTATAATTAGGGAGTGGTTGAGCCTTGGCTAACAATTATGAACCAGACGAAGAGAAGACTTTTATTTGCAATGGATGAGGATATGAATAAAGGATTTACTTTTCTCATTACAAAGGCAGCACCTATTAACTAAACTTCACCTCTCCTCATAAGTTGCTCAATACTCAGAATTTTCTCACATTCTATTTCTCATAAAAAAAAAAAAAGAACACCAAAAAAAAAAAACTCATCTTGCTGGACACACTTGCATTCCAAATCATCTTAGAAAGGAAAATTTTGAGCTCACTAGAAACCATAGACAAGTGGAGTACTCCTATTTTTTCTATTCCTATAACAAAAATCACCGCTCATCCCCTTCATTTTTTGAGTTTTTAAGAGTGGTCCCCTTCATTTCTAGAGTTTTTTTTTTTTACCGTGGTCCTCTCCATTTTTGGAGTTCTTAACAGTGGTCCTCTCCATTTTTGGTATCTTTAACAAAAAAATTCATGATGGTCCTCCATTCCATATCCGTTTTCTTTACCAAAAAAAATCTTTTTCTTTTTGCTAAGCTCACAATCAAAATAAAATAAAATCAAACAAATCTTGACCAAGCTCAAGATGAAAATAAAAACATAAACCAGGGGAAGATTTTTTTAGAGAGAAAAATTGGTTTGGAATGGCAGTTGGAGGGAGCAAAAAAAGAGGTTAGTTTTCGGAGATGCAGGGTTTTGTGGAATTTTTGAGAGCTTGAGGAGGGGGCTTGGAAGAAAAATGGATAGAAGAGAGAGTTGGACTGAAAAATGGAGGAGTCCATAATGGTTTGTGAAGAGAAACGAACGAGACTTTTTGGGGCGAGCTAGCTGTGGAAAGGATGTTGAAAGAGAAAAACAGAGCAAGAAAGGGACTAATGAAGAAGAACATGGGAAAATGAATTAGAGGTGGAGAGAATAGAGAGACTAACCAAGGACCACCAGCAGAGATCTCTCCGGAGCAAAGTGAAAATGTCGAAGCTACCTAGGCCGGAGTGAGCTGCTGCCGATGGTGTTGAGAAGCCTGAGATGCCACCGTCGACAGTAAGATTTAATGTCCAGTTGGAGTTAATAGCTGAGCTACCAATACACTTCTGTGAGGCCATAATCATTGAAAAACTACCTTGTGGAATTTTTCTGACCCATTTGAGCTACAACATCTTCTTCAGCGTGGAGTGTTTATGGATGCAGCTGTTTTTGGAGACACAAATTTGGAATTGCCATCGGTTCATTCCAACCGATCCCTTGTTGAGGTTCACACGCATGTCAGTCTCAACACTTTTTCAAGACACAATGATGGTTTGGAAATCAACATATGCCATTTTTTTACTTTATTTTATTTTATTTTATGCAGAGTTATCATTTGATCACTGAACTGTGATGTATGTGTGTTAGACATCAAAACATTACCACTGAGTGAGATTATAATGAAAGAGGAATTCTTTTTTTTTCAGGGTGAATTTAAAATTTTCATTCTCAAATAATTTTTCAAAGTTCTAATTTCCAAATTTAATTTTTTTTTAAAAAAAATTATTCTCAAATAATTTTCTAAAATTCCAATTTTCAAATATTTTAATCTTCAAATAATTTTCCAAAATTCCAATTTCCAAATTTACTTTTTTTTTTTTTAATTCCGTTCTCAAATAATTTTCCAAAATTCCAATTTCTTTCAAATTTAATTTCCAAACTTCCAATTCTTAAATTCAATTTCCAAAATTCCATTTCCTAAATTAATTTTCAAAATTCCAATTCTCAAATAATTTCCAAAATTCCAATTTCTTTCAAATTTAATTTCAAAAATTCCAATCCCTAAATTTAAATTTCAAGAGTACAATTTTCAAATATTTTTTTTAGATTTCAATTTTTAAATCATTTTCAAAATTCCAGTTTTCTTCAAATAATTTTAAATCCACTCCAGTTTTCAAATAATTTTAAATCATCAACTTTTTGTCTTTCCTTAGGTTTAAGGTCACCAAGAATCCCGTTTTTAATAAACTCATTCCCTTTTTTCTTTCAGGCAAGCACCTTCACAAATTCTTCTTTGATTTTAAAATGATTTTCCGTTTTTCTCGATTTTTAATAAACATGAATGAATTTTTCATAATTCCAAAATAATAGAATTTGTGGGACTAATTCATGCAAAACAAATTGGGCTTTGGTGGAGCCCCCACATATAGGATTTTCTCATTGATTGATTGATTGCTATGCTTGATTGGTTTACCTCACTCTATGATATATATGTGGTTATTTTGTATTTGTGAACTAACCTTGTCTCTCATGATAGCACTTAGTTTGCAACTAAGGTACGCCTCGTAGTTGATTATATTTCTCTATTTATTCATTATCATGCATGTCTTGCTTTCACACTCTTGATCACTATTTGGTATCCACAATTAATCAATCAATTGTCACACTTGCTTTAATTTATTCAGTAGATACCTAATTCTTAGGGCTTAGAGGAGTGTTATGGTTTACTATTGTACCTTCCTGATAAGTAACCTGACCCCCGAACCCATATATGTTTTCCACAGACTATCTTTTCCAAATAAAGAATCACACTTAGGGTTTTCTTTCTTATTTTGTTTTCTCATTTTCACCAAACAAATAAAATACGAGTCACTTCATCAAGTGGAAGCGCATGCGTAAAATATGGAGTCCACACTTATATAGTGCTTTTGAAATGGTATCTTCGAAAATAGTTTTTAAATTTAAAAATAATAAAATTTTAACCGAAAATAATATTTTAAAAATTCATTCTAAAAGTAGGTTATTTTCAAAATAAATTTGTGATTTTTTAAATGGCATTTTAAAAAATAATTGAAAAACGATTAATGTTTTAACAATGTTTGTATTATATATAAATCCATAGTACCACGAGGATGACTAAAAAATTATTTCTTATTTTTATTTTCATTTCAACAAATATATTAATAAAAAATAGAATTGATTGTATATCATTCAAATCATTGGTTCAATCTTGGATGTAGTTTTTTCCTTGAGTAAGATACCTAATATTTATCATGTGTTCGTAATTATAGATCGAGGTATTGTCGATCAATAAATTAATGTGACTTGTGAGGTACAATAATTATTAGGAAATAATCGAGTCAAAGTTGGGACTATGAATATTACAAATGGTCCAATGAGAGGAATAGAAGTTATTGACACAAGAACTCCTTTAAGTGTTCCCGTGGGTGGAGCGAAAGCACAAGCTTAAACACCATGAATCTGAAAATGAAGAAAATAAATAGATAAACTTGAAGGGGTTTCACAAAGAGAACTAGAAAAAGAAGGTTGTTGGGAACCTAAGAAAATAAATGAGAAAAAGGAAATAAAATTTATGATTTATGGCAATGTAATGACACATTAAAAGGCAGATAGTTTCCATATTTTGAAACCAATAAATAAGAAAGGTATCTGTCTGGATTTTCTGTGTTAGTCTTCTTTAGACTAATCCATTAAGCATAAGTTGAAAAACTTAAAATATGATAAGTTTAAAAATAAATAAATTTTATTCATAAAAAATTACCACCCAAAATTTATTAAGTGTTTGACAATGTTTTCAAGTTTATATAAAAAAGAAAAAAAAATTGAAGAATTTTTTTTCGTAAGTGTGTGTTTCCATTTTCTTTTCCTTATATATAACTAGCACCAAAAAATAAAATAAAACATTTTTTATTTATATTATATAATGAAATACTAAATAATTTTTCATAAAAAGAAAAATAGGTTTTGGTCCGCCAATTTGAAAAAATATAGAAAAAAGAATCCTAAATTTTATAAATTTGATTTATCTTTATTTATCTAAAAATATTTTAAAATATATACATTTTTTTATAATTATTTTTGTTGGTAACATTAATTGACAAATTTTTTATCATAAAAATTAATTTGAAATCAATAAAATAAGAAAATTTTAAAATTTAAAATACAATTAAAACAAAAAAAAACTTTTAAACTAAAAATATGAAAATAAAATATTGACTTTGACTTCGTTAAAACACACTAATAGAAAATATAGATATCATAAAAAGTTGAAAATACAATGGAAGCTAATATTTTATTTTTTAATTTTTTTAGTTTTTTGGTTTTAATTGTATTTAATTTTTAAGTATTTTAGTTTTACTTATACTCTTATTTTAAAAAAAATTATTTTATTGTTGATGTCAATTAACAAAATTTTTATTTAAAAAAAAAAAATGAGAAGATGCATATATTTATATAATACAATATATAAAATCATTATTAATTAGTAAGTTATAAAAAAATTATTTATCACTACTAAATATTTTTTTCATAATGATTAGTATATTATATTATATAATAAAATTTTATATTATATTTGTTTATAAGATATTTTTATCAAATTAAAATGATAAATTAATTTTTTGATAATTTAATTTAATATTATCAAGTAAAAGGGTATTTTAGGAAATAATTATTTGAATTATGAAAAAGTAGATATATTTTTAAATTGGTAAGTAAAGATAAAATTGATTTATAAAAGTTAGGTTCTTTTTTTTTATATTTTTTTAAATTAATGAAAATGACTCCAAATCATATGATTCAAAGTTGTGTACATCATCGAGTGAGAAAGCTGCATTTTTTCAGAGAGTTTTTGACCTAGTTGCAGACTAACAAGGAAGAAAAGGAAATCTGAGAGGGCAGTTCCAGGTACGTTTGATGTAGTTTTTTTTATCATTTTCCCTCATGACTCTGTTTTCTTTATCTTCTATTTTCTATGGTTATCTCTGATTTTCTGGGCATTGGGCGATTGTTCGAGCATGTGATGACGTATTACTTTTCTCTTACATTGTTTATCTGGATATGGTTCACTCCTATGATGGAATTTTGTTGATGCTTTCATCTTAATATTTGTTATGACTTGTTTCGCTGCACCACTGGTTGGGAAACCCTTGATTTCAACGTGAAAGGGGATCCCACTATGGCTCTGCTCACCTTATCTATTGGGTTTTAAGTAAGTGTGTCTTGTCTTGCTCTCTCACCTCTATTTCCAGTGCCTCAACCCATATCTCTGCTCTCTGGTTCATATTTCTGGATCTGTTCCGGATGATCGATTGCCTGTTCTGACCTGTGCTTAAGAATGAGAAGGCTACGCGTTAGCTTACTACCCCAAATCTGTGACCTTAGTGGACAAGACATATGCATTGGTTTATGTTATCCACTACTCTGGCTGTTGGGTTTGCCATTGATACAAAAAGTTATATTCTCCTTTGATGGTAGCGAGAGTAAAAGGGGGGGAGCTTAACTTAAGGAGAATCAGGGAGTGAAGCTGGCGGAAGAGAGAAGACCAGTTGGAAAGAAACGATCTCAGAGAGGAAGAGATGAAGTGTGGCTTTTAATACTTCATTTTATTTTCTTCCATTATTGCTCTGTCTTTGCTACTTTCCCTCTGCTCTCGATGTTTGGACATTCTCGGGTACGAAATCGCACTGGAATGTGAGACTATGGGATGATGGGACTGGTAAGAAAAGCATTATTCAGCATTAGGACATCTTGGGTTTAATTCCGTTTTGATGGTATGTCATGGGCATGATGGGTTAGTGAGGGGCTAAGACTCCTTGAATCTGACTGTCCTAAGGAGGTTACTAAGGGCTTGATAGTTCAATGGTTGAGCATGTAAACAGAGAGTGGTCCGCCTTGTCATCTTGACTGTGGATACCATTATCGTCAGTGGTCTATATGTCAGAGATGGCTATTCTACCAAAACCTACAGGGTCTTATTGGCAATACACTGGACTTGCAGAGTTGGTTCTTGAAGAATGATGATTTGCCTAGAATACGGAAGAGTCTAAAGCTGCAGATCTTGATTCCATCATCCATACAAACCACACCATTGAGCTTCCTGATTAACTAACAAAATGAGATGTCAGAGCAGTATGTTAATTCATGTGTCAATACCCTTGCCACTGTTTAGGCGCAACATATGCCGGCCAGAGGATGAAGCGCTAGTGTAATCATTTCCAAGGATGGTTAGCAGGTCTTGAATTCAAAGAAGGAACTCCTGAATGGGATTTCGAGTGTGGTGGAATATGAGCATTGTGAAAGAGCGTCAGTTCGTGTGCTGTAAGTGCATGAAGCATCATGTGAACCATGGAGCCCAAGTTCTTGTAAGCAGCGTTATGAAATGAGTACCAGCTTGGACGAGAAGTCACACTCAAAAATGTTGTTACAGTGGTATACTACCCAATCAGAGGTGACCCAATCCCTGCCACAAGTGGTGTTGTATCACACATGGAAGCGTTACCTTATGTTCATGGATTTATCAAGCAACCGCTGCGAAGAGTTTGAGAAAATTGAACACAAAAATAATGGCTTTTCCCGTTGACAGCATGTTCTTTCATCAGGTTCATGGTGAGAAAGGTAGTGATTGTGTGTGACAGGTGCAGGAGGGTACATTACTTTATGGGTCGTTAAGCTTCTTCTCTCCAAGGGCTACATTGTCCATGGAACCGTTAGAGATCCCAGTGATGAAAAGAATGCTCATTTGAAGAAACTTGAGAAGGCATCTGAGAACCTGAAACTCTTTAAGGCAGACTTGTTGAAGCGAGGGAGCAACGTCGGTGCTGATTGACGTTTGGGGTGAGGTGCCTTGTAAGACCCAGATTTGCTTCTACTGGCTTCCTTTGCGATCCGGGTTGTTCTTATTGTGGATGCCGGTCTAAGCGAGCCACGGATCGGAGTTACAGGTGGTAAAAAGCCTGATGTTGATGGCGTTCAAATAAAACATAATTCAAGGCACATATGGATTGATCGTTGCAGCCTCTATGATTTTAATGTTAGACTATTTGATATCACTCGTGCAAGCATAGAAATTACCATTTCCAGATGTCACTTCTCACAGCATGACAAGAAGATGCTCACTGGAGGATGACCCCATCTGTGGCCCGATCACTGATGACATCGTCTTCCACCCAGGTTATATTGATTTCACCGCCAACTCAGTCCAGCTGGGTACCAAACTCAGCTGTAAGCCTGCAAATAGTCGAAGTTTGAGATTGCAAGATGGCAGCAACCGCCTAAGAAAAAAACCACTGAAAGGCACCTCAATCGCGCTGGAAGTGGCTGCACTGGTGCCAGAAATTGCCCAAAGAATCCTCACCCCCGAAGTCCTCCGCCATCTGCACTAGGAAAGAGCAGCCTACTGCATTAGCAAACAATGATACTGCTGAAACATCACAAATGGTGACAGTCTCGGTTACATTAGTCAAAAGAGGTTGACGATACCACCAGCCAAAATTCAAGGGAGTCTCATTTGGAGTTTTGCATGGCCACGTCCACGTGGCACATTCCCACTTCTCCATCATTATTTTGTTTTCATAAGTGGTTTCTCACGCTCCTAGCTCTCAAATGATTTCTATTTTTAAATTCTTATTTCCGTAAATAATTTTCCAATTTCCAAATCCTTCAAACAATTTTGTTTTTCAAATTTTCATTTTTAGATTTATTTTTAGGTCCTAGAACTCCCATTTTCCATATAATTTCCCGATTCTAGTTTTCTTTTTAGTTTTCCAAACTCCTTTATTTATTTATTTTATTTTTAATTTTCATCCTTAGGTTTTTTTTTAAGAGTCCCATTATTAATAAAATTTTGCTGCCATTTTTCTTTCTGGCATGCAACCTTCATAACTTCCATGATTTTAAATTGTTTTGAAATAAGCAAAAATCAAATTCCGTAATTCCAAATGATGGAATTTATGGAATTAGTTCATGCAAAAATAAACGGGCTTTGGTGGGGGCCCCACATAAGTGAATTTATAATTGATTGATTGATTGATTGATTGATTGATTTAATTGCCATGAACGATAGATTTTATTATGCTCTGTGACATATCTTGTGATTGTTATTGTGTACTAACCTCCCCTCTTGATAGCGCATATTGGTTCGCCATTCAGGTACGTATTTTCTTGCATCATGGTCACTCCTTATGCTTGTTTTAATTCTCATACGTGCATAATCGATTTGAGTATTCATTGACTTTCTCATTGGTTGCCATGTTAGCTTCATTTTATTAGTAGAGACCCGACTTTAGGGACTTAGAGGGGTGTTACGGTCTTTACCGTACCTTCTCGATAAGTAACCTGACCCCCGAACCCGATCCGGTTTTTCACAGACCGCCTTTTCCAAAATAAGGAGTCACACTTAGAGTTTTACTTTCTTATTTTGTTTACCCTTTAAAAATAAAACAAAAATAAGTGGCGACTCCAAGTCATTTTTCAAATAATCAATAAAAATCAATTTTTCAAATAAAAATCGAGCTCGCCATCGAGTGGGAAACGCATGAGCCGAAAATGCGGGGTCCACAAAATGGCGACTCCACTAGGGATCTTTTAGAGGGTCAAGCTTGAACTTAGGATGAAGCAAACATGACGTTTGATGAGTCGATCAGTGGGTACCTATTTCTTGATTGCACATTGAGAGTTCCCGATACCATTGGATGCATGCTTGGGTGTTTGTTTTTACTTGGGGCATTGACATGTTGATTTTGATGATTGATTATCTTGATTGGGGCTTCCGATGCCGTGTTTTTTTTTCTGTGCCTCATCGCTATATTTGTTTGAGACATTGACATGCTAGATTGTTGTTAATTGTTTATCTTACCTTGCTTAGCGTAGTGACTCTGATTTTGCCATGTTTTGTTCTGATCACCTCACATGTATAGACTCACCATCGTATATCATTTGATTTGACATGATAGATTCTCTTGGTTATATATTATTTTGATTATTATGGAGCATGCTATTATATGCTAGATATTCCTCTCGATTAGTTCGTGTGTAGATTTGGATGATATATACCTGTTTTGCATGACTGTCTATTGCATGACTCCTCTCATTCTGATGTGACTGCATGAGTTGAGTGTCTATGTGGGACACACACTTATCCCCTTATTTCCAAGTCCTTAGTCTCGGTCGACATTGTTTTCCTTGGTCTCGTATTTGATACGAGACTTGTTGCTTTGTTTGCTCTTCGACCGAGCTAGCGATTAGGAGTAGGGTCTAGCGATGGGCTATATCTATGTTTGGGAGCGTTCTGGAGGTGGTCGACATATTGATGTTGATTGGAGTCCGTTCTTTGAAGACTTGTATAGCCCAGAGCTAGATTTCAGGATATTTGTGTGGCCAGTGTGTTTTCTTTTTAGTTTCATAGGATTTTTGGATGCACCCACACCACTCACTGTGCACCTTAGATCGTCGATGAGTGATAAGAGTTGTGAGATACGCTAGCCATTAGGAGAGGTTTCACCATAGGAGCCCCCTGGGATGCGAAGTAGTGCATGTGTGGAGGTAATGACCACCTTACATGGAAGCACCCTGTCTCTTCGGAGGCATGCAGAAGGTTGCGTACCGTCGGAGGGTACGATCGCTTCTGCTAGGGATCTTTTAAAGTCCACCCATATCCTTTTAGAGCTACCTTGACCTCATAGGTTGAGCCGTAGATCCTTCGATTAGGACTCCCTTCCTACACGTGGGTGCATCTGAGGGCTTTCAGAGCCTCTAAGGTCATAGTTCGGATTCGACACTCCCTCTTTTTAGTCTCCAGTTGAGTGCTCGGAGATCGGTTTGAGTTTGAGTATCGGTTGGATCACCTTGATCATGTCGCTTTAGTTTATTCTTTTCACTCGATGGGTTTGTCATGTTTTTTTCGTAGGACTTTCGCTTTTCTTTCTTAGCTCGACACATCCTTTCACTTTGTTGACACTTACTTGATGCTTCGGGATATGTTCATCGATCATGATCATCATGTTTTTGCATTGTACACCTATCACGGGCTTAGTATCTCATTCTTTGTTGGATACTTTATTCAATTTTCAACTCGACACTCATATTTTCATTACAAAAGGTGAAAAGCACGTTTTTACATTCACACTTTTTTCGAGAGAGTCGCCTTGATCACCTTATCATTTTTTCTCTTATGGATCTCGAGTCAAAAGTTGAGTTAAAGATATGTGTTTATAGATGGAGTATTGATCTCGTGATAGCGTGTTTTTCACACCTCTTTCATCTTGGATTATTGATGGGAATTCTTTAGTCACATTTGTAACCATCACGGAGTGGATACCTTTATGACTCTAGAGTTTTCGTCATAGATCCAGATTTCGGATTTCCATCTCAGGACCATGTGCTTGCATGTTGTATTGTCGCCTTTTAGAGTTCTATCTCGTGTCCTTCATCCATTTTGTTTGCATTGTAGGGAGTCGGTTTAGGGGTCGGTTGAGTCTGGAGTCACATTCTTGGAGGAGGGTTGGAGGTTGATTGATCAGATCAGATTCATATCCGAGTTCAGACAGTTTAGTGGAGATGTCGGACGAGTTAGCTTCCACACTTACTTCCATTCAAGAGTTCATGGCCGGAGTCAGTAGACGTTTGGATCAGATAGAGAGTTCTCGCCAGGATCCTCATCCAGCTGGCATGGTCACTGACGAGACGATTCCTCATGCATCTCAAACAGTACAGACTCGTCCACCTGGGGTTTCACTTGGTACTCCATTCCATTTGGCAGATCATTATGAGACCATTCCACCACCTACTGTCACAGTGCCACCTCCCATGGTTCCTACTATTGAGGATACTCGTTTAGCCAAGAAGGAGGCCAGGGTTGAGAGGCTTGAGTCCAAGGTGAGACAGATCAGATTGCAGGACGGAGGTTTGACTCGGGATGATAGAGATGGCATACCGACGGCTAGCTTGCCCGCCAAGTTTCGCATGCCAGACATTGAGCGTTATAGTGGGATTGGTTGTTCCAAGATCCACTTGAGACTATACAGCACAGTCATGAGAGCACATGGTATAGATGATGCGCAGTTGGTGGCCCTCTTCCCTATGTCACTTAGTGGAACAGCTCAGAGGTGGTTTGCTTCGGTTGAGCCTTCAAGACTCTACACCTGGGAGGATGTGGCTCATGAGTTCCTGACTCAGTTCGCTTTCAGTGCCGACATTGATGTATCCAGATGAGAGTTGGAGGCCACTAGGCACAGGTCAGATGAGTCTATTTCTTCCTTTGTCACTTGTTGGAGAGCAAAGATGGCCGGTATGATAGATCGGCCTAAGGAGCAGGATCAGATTGATATGGTTCTTTGGAACCTACAACCGAGATTCGCGAGACGTCTTTTGGGCATCCCGTTTCAGGATCTCAGGAGTCTAGTTCAGGCAGCTTTCAGTGTTGAGGAGGCCATCGCTTGAGGATTATGGACAGATACTACTCCTTCCCCTGACAGTAAGGGGAAAAAGCTGATTGGGCCATTTAGTAGATTTGGAGAGGTTGGCGCTATTAGCTATCAGCATCGGAGGCCTGCGCATCACTCACTTTATAGGTCTCCTACAGTCAGAGCTCATTTCTCTCATCTGCAGTATCAGTATCAGCCGGATTATGTTTAGGAGCCTTACATTCCTCAAACTAGCATGCAGCCACGACCTTCGCATCCGATAGCCACTACTCACCCACCGCCTAGACCATATGCACAGAGGCCCACGAGACAGTTCACTCCCTTGGGCATGACCTTGACTAGAGCTTTTGAGAAGCTCAGAGATGGTGGTTTGATCGTTCCTTTGGCGCCGCGCCCTTTGCCACATCCTATTCCTCCACATTTTCACTCCCATGAGCATTGCTTGTATCATCAATTCAGGGACATGATACTGAGCGTTGTTCGGCACTCCATCATGCGATACAGGACTTGATCGATTCGGGGTTGGTCAACTTGGTTGGGCCCAATGTGACCACCAATCCTCTGCCTACGCATTCTACACATGCAGTCTCTCCTCCTCCTAGTCTTCAGTAGTTTGATTTGGATGTTGATGGTACTGTTGGCATATGGAATTTCGGGATCTTCCAGGCTGAGGACTTGGATCAGCCGACATTGGGTACATCACTTGGTAGCAGTTCAGTTCAGAGCATTTCTCATTTTGATTATGGTCATCAGACTCATTTCCTTTTTGTTGAGTCCAGTTTTTAGTTCATCAGAGTTGTTTTTATTTCATTGAGTCTGGTTTTTGGTTTAGGGTCATCGTTTATAGTTCATGTTGAGAGTCTGGCCATTTGTAGTCCTTTATCGTTTCACACATGATGTATTCATTGGTTCATTTAGTGATATGATATTTTATCTGAGTATTGTGGCATTTTTCTCGTGAGTGTACTTTACATATCTTGTGTTGATGTGTGTTATGCTTTCGATATGAGACATATTTTCACTTACATCATGATCACTTTGGCCTGACCTATCATGGAGGATATTCAGCCTATTGACCTAGGATCAGGAGATCGACCTAAGGAGTTTGAGACTGTGACCCATTTCTCCTTTTGATTAGAGCAGTACCACATCCATATTCGTACTTTGACTCTATGGACTTGATGACCTATCCATTTTGAGCTTGACATGACACCATCCCTTGGTACCATCATACGACCTTGCCATCCATATTCGCCTTAGCATACTACAATACCATTGCCTATTCTTCCCATTCATTTCCTTGATTTGACCAGGTAGAGTCCGAGATGGTTAGACCCGAGGTGAGCTTTACACGATGATAGATGGATCGTGATGAGAGAGTGGCTTGACTGTTTAACGACATTGTTGAGGTAGAGAGATCGGCATGGAGCATCCAGATTTGAGTCATTACACATGACTTCGGAGAGTCATGATGATTAAAGATGATGATTTTATGAGATGATGACGAGTTGGATTATGATGATAGAGTGAGATGATTGTTAGAGGACATTGAGGATTGTCGCGGAGCACCAGTGAGAGCTTTCACACGATTTTAGAGGAGTTGCCATGACTTTGTTGGATTGATGCCAGTCTTCAATTTTAGCCATGTGGGATCTTGAAAGCATGATGTTCGAGGTTGTGGTCATAGAATGGGTGGCCATCATTTCAGGAGCCTATTTACTTTATCACCCTCACACATAGAGTTACCCGTTGCTAGCCCTTTGAGCCTCGCACAAGCATCGTGGCCTTTTCTTTCATCACCTCATTTACCTATTACATCGGGTTGGGGACCCTGTAGTGCTTGCATGCTATGATTGGATACGTCATGGGTTCCATACCTGACATACATATTCAAACATCATTTCTCACTCTTCATTGTGATATTTTCCGTTTGGACATCATTTCATCACTATTTTCCGATATCACATATCACCACTTGTGATATTCGTTCTTTATCTTTTCTTTCTTCATTGCTTACTCGACATTATCCTTGTTTCACCTTGAGTGATGGTTTCTTACACGTCACTGCTTGGAGGATTGTCACGTTCCTCTCCCGTTCGCCTTATGGGCAATGGTTCAGAGATCTTATTTTGAGAGGTTGTCTTGTTGGTGAGGATTCATGTTACATCATTACATGGGGAGGGTTTATCCATTTGGCTATGTATTTCATGAGAGATCATTCATTATTGATCAGAGTATGCGCAAAATAAATAAATAAATAAATAAATGAAAAATAAAAAATGATAGCGCATTGTTCATTTTATTATTCTCCATAGGGCATGTGTATGGACGTGTTAGTTTGTTTCATTGAGTTTATGTGTTAGAGAGAGCTCGTATGGGATCTTATTCTTGAGATTCATCTTGATGTATATTTTGGGTGAGAGTATGATTCGCCCATTCGTTTTTTGTGAGAAATGCGAGCGACCTTTCTTCAGTATCTCTGGATCCTTGCTCTATCCATCATTCCGTCTATTTCGGATGTGACTACTTTCCATGCTTTGATGCAGGGTGAACATCACTCACTTTTCTATCTCTTCGCCTTCTTCCATCTTTATTTTATCCCTCTGTTTCACTCCACTTCATCTTATCTCATTTTTTTCTCATTCTATTTGATGTTTGACATGGGTTCAGCATCCACACTTTATTCTTGCTTATTCGATGCGACCATTCATTTATCATCACTTTTCGTGTGGGGACCCCTAGGTCCGAGACTCATGACATTTTCTACGCATTGCATATCATGCACGAAGGGTATGGGGATTATATCATTGGGATCTTTGAGCCTAGTTTCCTTTCGTTTCTTTCATCCTATTACCTTGGCCTACGTTACGTCCCGTGTCTTAAGACCACCCTGAGGCCACGACTTCGCATTGCGTTTGATAGTTCGCACGTGGGCAATGCTCGAGCTTGGTCGGAGATTATTTCTCGGAGCATGATGGATGGGGAGTTGAGATGATGATTTACACTGGGGCATACCCCTATTATCAGTGATGGATTTTCAGAGGGGCCGTTATCTACACTGGGGCATACCCCGCTCATTGATGACGTTTTCTTTCGGGATGATGTCTTGCATTAAGGCATAGTCAGTTCACTTCTTCACCTAGATTATGATGGATCAGAAGTTGTGGGATGTCCCTACACTAGGGCATAGCCATTTCAGATAGCGTTTTTATTGGAAATATAGTCACTCTACTCGATACTCTACATTGGGACACACTCTACTCATTGATGGTTGATTTTTGAGATGACGGACTTTGAATTTTCATTGGAGCATAGTCACTTCAGATGGTTTATACTGGGGCATAGCCAGTTCATTCGTACTCATAGAGCTCAGGGTTTCTGATTCATATGGATTATGTGGAGATGTTTCCGTTTTTAGCACCAGGAGTAGAGATTGATTGATTTGTTGACTTGGATACATTACTTTACATTGGGGCATAGCCGGGATGGAGAGCATTTTTCATTGGAGCATAGCCACCCTATTGGATCATTTACACAGGGGTATGTCCATCTTTTGGAGGGAGATCAGATTGGTTCTTTACATTGGAGCATCTGATGAGTGATATGGAGATCATTGGATTATTTCATGTTGTCCTCATTGCATACTGGGGCATAGCCACCTAGTTGGATGTTTTGACATCGAGATTTGACTTTCTGTTTGTGATTGTTGCTTTTGATGGATTATGGAGCTATTGACGCCTTGGGTCTAGTCTTCTCGGCATACTTGGATGATCTCGGATACTTACATACCTTTCATTTCGTACTCAGACATTTCACTCGGGATACTTTCATGCTTTCTATCATACCAGAGTCTGGTCATCACCTTCTTTTATCCTACACATCCCACCGTGACACATGACCTCACCTCTCTCTCGATTAGGAGGAAATGTAGTTTAGTCCTCGATCACCTTGGTTGTGTTTTCATACATCTTTCAAACTTTAGGTTCAACATCTTCCATGATGGCAAGGCCTGACAGATTGTCGATTTATTAGTGATGATGTTTTCATTTTGATAGTTGGCATGTTGACTGTTGATTTGTCTTCTCTTTGCATTTTGAGCACTGATCATTATTGTTGTTATTCACCAGTTAGTCTTGTTTTGTCAGCATGGTGTCATGATACATGGTCCTGTTTGGCATTACCTATTTGAGGTTGGACATTTTCATTACATGATGGATGAGCATATTTCAGAGTACAGTAGTTTTGAAGCATTTTGCATCTCTATCTGTTCATCATTGCATACTGGGGCATACCCCCTCTCTGAGAGCATCGGACCTTCCATGGGTTTCATTCACTTTTCGATCTAGTTGTTGACCCCTCCGAGTGGTCATACTGGGGCATACCCCCTTCTCCGAGAGTATCGGAGCTTTCAGTAGACTTTCATTCACCTTCTGACCTAGTTGTTGATCTTCATGAGTTGCTATACTAAGAGATATCCCCTCCGGTCGAGTTTGCTTGCGTCGTTATCTAGGTTATCCTTTGGCTTTGGGCCATTTGATTAGGTCATTCATCATCTTGTCTGTTTGAATTTTCGAATTGGGACCGCACCTATATCGATCGGTCATTCATGTTTCTATCACTTTTCGTGTTCAGTTTGAGTCGGAACCGCACCTATATCGATCGGTCATTCATCCTGTCAATTTCAGTTTAGTTTGAGTCAAGGCCGCACCTATATCGATCAGCCATGTTTCTATCACTTTTCGTGTTCAATTTGAGTCGAGACCGCACCTATATCGATCTGTCATTCATCCTATCAATTTCAGTTTAGTTAGAGTTGGGGTCGCACCTATATCGATCGACCATGTTCCTATCACTTTTCGTGTTCAGTTTGAGTCGAGATCGCATCTATATCGATCGGTCATTCATCCTATCAGTTTCAGTTTAGTTTGAGTCGGTGTCACACCTATATCGATCGGCCATGTTTCTATCATTTTTCGTGTTCAGTTTGAGTCAAGACCGCACCTATATCGATCGGTCATTTTCAGTTCAGTTCGAGTCGGGGCCGCACCTATATCAATCGGCTATGTTCCTATCACTTCTCGTGTTCAGTTTGAGTCGGGACCGCGCCTATATCGATCAGTCATCATCTTATCAGTTTGAGTTTGAGTCGGGGCTGCACCTATATCGATCAGCCATCTCATTGTCTTGTCAGTTTAGTTTCTGGGACCGCACCTATATCGATCAGTCATTTCCTTGTCATGTCAGTTCAGTTTCTAAGACCGCACCTATATCGATCGGTCATCATCTTATCAGTTTGAGTTTGAGTCGGGGCCGCACCTATATCGATCGACCATCTCCTTATCATGACAGTTCAGTTTCAGGACCGTACCTATATCGATCGGTCACCATCTTATCAGTTTGAGTTTGAGTCAGGACCACACCTATATCAATCGGTCATTTTCATGCCAGGTTAGTTTTTCAGGACCGCACCTATATCGATCGGTCATCATCTTATCAGTTTGAGTTTGAGTCGGGGTCGCATCTATATCGATCGGCCATCTTCTTGTCATCTTAGTTCAGTTTGAGTCGGGACCGCACCTATATCGATCAATCATCATCTTATCAGTTTGAGTTTGAGTCGGGGTCGCACCTATATCGATCGGCCATCTCCTTGTCATGTTAGTTCAGTTTGAGTCGGGACCTCACCTATATCGATCGGTCATCAACTTATTAATTTGAGTTTGATTCGGGGCCGCACCTATATTGATCGGCCATCTCCTTGTCATGTTAGTTCAATTTGAGTCGGGACCGCACCTATATTGATCGGTCATCATCTTATCAGTTTGAGTTTGAGTCAGGGTCGCACCTATATCGATCGGCCATCTCCTTGTCATCTTAGTTCAGTTTGAGTCGGGACCGCACCTATATCGATCGGTCATTTCCTCGTCATGTTAGTTCAGTTTGAGTCGGGACCGCACCTATATCGATCGGTCATTTTCAGCTCAGTTCGAGTCGGGGCCGTACCTATATCGATCAGTCATTCTTCCTGTCAGTTTCAGTTCAGTTTGAGTTGAGGTCGCACCTATATCGATCGGCCATCTTCCTATTAGTTTGAATTTTCGAGTCGGGACTGCACCTATATCGATCGGCCATCTCATCGTCTTGTCAGTTTAGTTTCGGGACCGCACCTATATCGATCGGTCATTGTTTTATCAGTTTGTGTTGAGTCTTGTTCGCCTCTGAGTCGCGCCTGCATAGTCGAGTCTTGTTCGATTTTGAGTCACCATCTTTATGGGTTTTTGACGTTCAGAGTCATTTCTCCTCAGCTATATCACTCAGGGTCACAGTTCTTAGTATTCGCATATCCATTGGCATTGTACATCTTACCTTCATGGTTTTGCATTCTTCCTCGATTTTCCTCACTTCGTTACACCGTGCTTAAATCATATTCATCACATAGTCCACATAGGGCAGTCTCCTTTAGACGCGTTTCGTCCGTACTTCAGGGTGGTTTTACCGTTACTCATTTTTGCAATTGATCTTCGAGTCACTTTTGGAGACGTCTTAGAGGGAGCCTAGGTCCTTAGTGTGGCTTCAAAGGCATTTTGAGACACCCTTTTCTCTTAGGATTAGAGCCTCGTTGTTCATTCTATTGGCCTGAGTGAGTTTGGGTTTCACTAGTGTTCTTTTGAGGGTCTCCTTTGTTCTTCGGTAGAGTTCACTTCATTCCACTCATTATTCACACTTATTTTTCATTTCAGTGTTCATGTTCCTAACACTCGTGATCTCTACCGAAGAGGGGCATATTTGTAGACCCTCGTTTTGGTCTATAAGTCTTTAGGATATTTGAGGGCTTATTTTCACCACTTTGAGGAGCTTTTGGCAGCTGGTATGAGAGGGTGGCATGAGAGGAGTGATCTTAGAGGTAAGAAATCAGGGATTGACACGTTGCATGGGGATATTCTGGTAGTAGTGAGGCACGTATTTTTTCTGTTAGAGGAAGTAGGTGCTGATTGGTGCAAGGGAACCTTTGCCAGGAGGTGGTGCTTTTTAGAGGGCTGCCTGAAGATATGGTGGGAGATGTTTTTTTTGGGAAAAGGGGGAAAGGATTTGTAGAGAGGTGGAAACCTTTTGGCTGGGAGAGTTGCTTTTGCTGAAGAAAATGAAGTTTTTCTAAGGGTCTCCGGACTGGTGACAGCGCAGTGATTCATGCCTAATTGGTGTCTCAGCTGATTCATGTCCAGCTGGTGCTCCTTGATTGAGGGATTAATCAACAAAATTTATAACCTATTACACCATATACTAGGGTAGCAAAGACAAAGCTACTATAGCATAGTGGCTCTAGGATCGTTCACTGGGATGGGTTTTCACTTCACAAATGATATCAATTCAAAGCTGAATTGGTGCCTTTTCATTTCAAGGTTAGCTTTGAAAGAAAACATAAAGACGTTTGAATGAAAAAGGTTTGGGTTTAAGCTAACCAAAAGTAGTAACTGATTTTACTTATAAAGAAAAGTGTTTCTTGGAGTTTCAGATCACTAGGCTCAGATTCCTCATACAAAAGGAAGTTCCGGTCACTTGTTTCTTTTCCTCACATTAGAGAATTAACATAAAGTCAATTCTCTAACAGGTGCTGCACAAGTGTATCCCTCAATTGGATTTCAGCTTTAATTCTCTCACTGATGCACCTTGCAATGGCTCATACTTCTCACCTAGCACTTGCCATTCAAGGTGATCTTTAACCTTGGATTACCCGTCAAAAGCTCGCAAGAGATAACTAATGGATGTCTCCTTGGAGTCCAAAAGCTTACCAAGTGTTGGCTAGTCTAGAAAATCCTACCTTCAAGTCACCTACCAGAGGCTCGCAAGGGGTAAACTAGTGAATCTCCATGGATGGAGATCATTTGCCTTACCAAGTGTTGGCCCAGGTGATTTAAAGGAGTTTTAAGTTAACTAAAAAGATAAAAACCATTAACGGGTCACACTTTCTCTTCATTAACAACTAAAACAACAAAACTTCCAATTTATGCATGAGGAAACTTACCCGGTTACCTTAGCTCCAAGAGACAAAGAGTCTAGCCTCTCATCCTCTGAGAAAACATCTCAGAGAATGTTTGGCTAGCAAGAAAATGAAAATGAAAGAGAAAACAAAAATATATAGGAAAAACAGAGCAAGTGCACTGTATTTTACTTGCTTCCCAAAAACTGTACAAAGGATCCCCTGGAACCAAAACTCTAACACCTCAGAACAGGCTCCTCGGCCTCCCTTTTAAACCAAAAATTACACTTATAGCTATTACATGATATTTTGCCAAATTCCTAACTTAAAAGCTAAGGAATTCTATCACTGGTGGTTTACAAGGAGAATTTGGGCATTTAGACAACAAAAATCTAATCAAAAATATCTCCAAGT
This sequence comes from Vitis riparia, assembly GCF_004353265.1. Taxonomy (NCBI): domain Eukaryota; kingdom Viridiplantae; phylum Streptophyta; class Magnoliopsida; order Vitales; family Vitaceae; genus Vitis; species Vitis riparia. The sequence continues at coordinate 18,829,775 of NC_048446.1, read as the reverse complement.
GTCGGTTACAAATATCGGGAAGCACTAAAGACCACTTCGCAGGTGACAAGTGAGGTCTGCGAGATTTCGCAGGTGCACAAGAAGGACTGCGAAATTTCTTCATAGCAACCAACTGCTTCAACACCTTCACAAAGTTGACTTCCATCTTGTGGTGCTTGGCTTCCATCGCGGCGTGAAGCTTCAGGGGAACTCCATAGCACTGTGCAAAAAGCCTGCGAAATCACTTCGCAACAAAAGTGCTGATTCCGCAGCACTTTTTCTGAAGCCTTCCTTCAGCTTGGATCAGTTGTCTTCCAAAGGCTGTAACTTCCTCATTTCAGATCCAAATTGCACACGGTTTGAAGCATTGGATTGTTGACTTCCTAAGCTTTCAAATGACATATAGCATGCATAAATTGGACATCAGGAAGTGCTCCAAAAGTGGCTGCAGTGACTGTCATCAAGAATGCTTCATGGCTGGATTCTCTTTGCTTCCCCTTGCATTTCCACTTTGCTTCCCCTTGCATTCCAGACTCGTTTATGGCAAAAGTGCTCCAAAGCTTTGATTCTTCATGCCTCTGAGCTTCCCATTCTTTTCCAAGGATTCCATAAAACTCTCCTCAATCTCCTAATGCTTTGGTGATCAAAATACTAACAAAAACACCAAAACTTACACAATTTGATTAGAATTGATTGCAAGGAGCCTTAACATGCTAATTGGGTTAAAAGGCACTAACTACTACTCAAAAGTGTTTAAAAGGATTAATTATAAGCTATGAAATAACACTTTTTGAGTAGTAATCACTCCCCCCAACCGACATGTTGCTAGTCCCTTAGCAATGAAGGAGAGAAAAATAAAATAAAAGTACCATAATTTACAACATCATGCTGATCACTTCAAAAAATGTTTAAGTGGCATGACTGATCAAACTCTCACATGGAACATTAAAGAAATGAAACTCAAACTTCAATAGGAGCTATCAAATAATTTGTCTAATCACAATTCTTAAAGAGTAGGCATTATGCAAATTTAAGCTTCAAAAGAGTTTCCACTCCCAAAGGGTCAAACCTTACTCTTCCACAAAAATCTAAGTGTTACTTATTAGCTTCCGAATATAGTATGTCAAACTAATCTCTCCCCTCAACCTAGTTTTTTTTCAAAGCTTAGCAAACTAATCAACCTCCAATAGGCTAAGAACGCACCTCTTTTTTCACAATTTTTTTTTTCATTGTAGGAGTACAAGGCTTAAAGGTATTCTTTTCTAAATTGTCCATGTAACGGGGGTCCATCGATGACTCCCAACCAATCAAGGTTTAGGGCATCAAGCTTTAAGGATTTTTCAACCACTAACTCCTCGGATTTCACCCCGGACTTTTGAGAATGAATTTTAATACCCAAGCACCTACAATATGTTAAACTCCACCTATTCACCCATGTAACGAGCATTGAGGTCGGTGACTCCCAACCAATGAAGGCTTAGGGCACCAGGTTTTAAAGATTTTCACCATATACCCCTCAGACCTTGCTCGGGTTTCAAGGCAAGCAAACATTTTTTTTTTCTTTCTTTTCAAAGGCTCATTGGCCTTTTATAAGGTGTCCCAACACTATTAAATGAGGTCAAAGGTACCAAGTCTAAATTTTCCTAAGTAAAGGGGGAAAATAGTTTTTCATCTTATAAACGGAACCTAGTGTGCACAGTGTGTGGATAGCTTAAAGTGGAAGAACTAAGGTTGAATTCAATAGGTGTTTCAACAATTCATCAACTTTAGTAAGCATAATACAAACTCTAAGTCAAGTAAAAAGATAAAAATTCAATTTCTCCCTTTTCATTTTGAAAATTTTTCCTTAATAACCATGGAGAGTAGAATAAAAACTTAAAAAATTAAAAAAAATAAGCAAAAAACAACTAAATTACCAAAATAACTTAGCATTAATAGCAATACTTACTTCCTCAACTCTCCCCCCAACCAAGCTGAACATTGTCCTCAATGTGACAAAAGCGATTAAAAAATAGGGAGGAAGTGGTACCTCTTGAGTGACATGGAGTTTGAATCGTAGAGGAGAAACCACATGTTAAAAAAAAACATAAGAGTTAGTGAGTAGAGAAAATAGAAAAAATGCCAAGTTTAAACAAAAATTGATGTCTATGTATGATGTATCATCAGTAATACATCCAATATAAAACATCAAAACATGGAATTATCTATACTAATATGTAAATACAAAAAAAAAAAAAAGATGATCAAGTAATGGAAAGGTCCTGTGGAGCTGATGCATCTGTGGTGGCCTCTTGAGTGGGTTGAATCAGAACTTCAACCTCTGTTTTGGTAGTCTCCTTAGGTGGCATAGTCTCCTCAACTGGAGCTCTCAGTTGGTAGCTATGGGATTTGATAGTTTAAGGAGGTAATAAATGGAATGAGAGGCTTTATGTGTGTGATCTCAGGGTGTCGCGGGGCTTTCCTCTAGTCTTAGCCATGGCTGAAATGGAGAAGTGGCTGTTCATGAGTTCCAGAGGGTACTCAGCTGGTGTGTGGGGCTCTGTTGGCATTTTAGCAACTTCCCTTGGCTTTGCAAGGTGTTTTTGCAAACTTCCCTCCATTTTGCATGTCAATTTCGGAATTTGAAGGTCATTTCTAAGCTTGGAGGTGATTTGGCAGCCATTTTGAAGCTTGGAGATGATTTTATAACCATTTCGAAGCTCAAAAGTGATTTCGCAGCCCAAAAGTGCCCTGCGAAATGGAGCCTTGGCTGCGAAATTGGAAGTTTTTATGCTTCGCAGCCATTTTGCAACTGCAGAACACCCTGCGAAATTGGGACTTTGGCTGCGAAATTGGGAGTTTTTATGCTTCACAACCGTTTCGCAGCTGCGAAATAAGGGTCAATTTGCTGCAAAAATGGCACTCGTGTGCCAAAAGTTGGTTTTGCAGCTTTGAAATACCCTGCGAAATTGGGTTTTCCCTGCGGAAATGGGATCTTTCATGCTTTGGTGGTTCGCAGCCCACTTCGCAGCTGCGAAATTGGGGTCACTGTACCGCGGAATGGCACTCGTGTGCCAAAAGGTGGTTTCGCAGCCGTTTCGCAGCTGCGAAATTGGGGTCACTGTACCGCGGAATGGCACTCGTGTGCCAAAAGGTGGTTTCGCAGCTGCGAATCACCCCGCGGAATGGAGAAATCACTGAGAAATCGCTGCGGAATTGGGGCTTTTTACGCCTTAGTGGTTCGCAGAGCACTTCGCAGCTGCGAAATTGGGGTTCCTGTGCTGCGGAGTGGCACTCGTGTGCCAAAAGGTGGTTTCGCAGCTGCGAAACACCCTTCCAAATGGAGCTTTCCCTGCGAAATGGAGGATTTCATGCTTTGGAGCTTCGCAGCCGCTTTCGCAGCTGCGAAATGGGGGCTCCTGTGCTGCGGAGTGGCACTCGTGTGCCAAAGACCGGTTTCGCAACTGCGAAAACTTTCGCAGAGGAGTCAATTGAGTTGCGAAACGGTTTCGCAGCAAAAGGCCGATTTCGCAGGGGCTGCGAAATCTCGCAGACCCCTGTTTTTCCCCTGTTTTTGCTCTGTTTTTGCTCTGTTTTCGCTCCGATTTCTTCCCGATTTCTTCCTTTGCATTTTCTCCTGATTTTGATCATCCAAAAACCTATATTACATCAAAACAAAGTAGAATTAAAGCATTAAAATCAAAATTAAAGCATTTAAATCAAAATTAAAACATTGAAATCAAAATTAAAACAAGTAAAAAGTAAAACAAAAAGGTATGGACTAGCTAGTCTTTAAAAAGACTAAGTCCATCAAAAAATTTGATCCTGATTCAGCTTGCCCGGATCCCATATGAAGTTAGCATCTCTCACTAGAGATTTGCATTGTATGATGGCAATGGAAACAATTCCCTTTCTCTTTCCTTTAATTTCCTCCCTCTTCTTTTTCTCTGTTTCATTCTCTGTTTCATGCTCTTGTTTGAATGTGGCCATATCAACCTCTTTACCACTCAAAGTGATAACCGTTTTAACTTCCTTCACCATTGAAGATTCTCCCTCCTTAGCCTCCATTTCATGGATACTCATGGAATTTTGATAAGGTTGAGAAGGAGATTTTTCTTTCTCTTGCACTGTGTTGAGGTTAGCAAACCTTGAGATTGAATCTTGGAGATTATCTATCTTCTGAGATAGATAATTTTGCACTTCATCCATCTTTTTCTCTACACAGTCATTTCTTTGACTGAGCTGAGCATTGATGGATTTGTTAGCTTCAACAAAGTCTTCCATGACCTTGTTAAGATTCATCATAGCTTGATCAAGGTTTGAGGCTTGCTGAGGTGCTTGAGCAGGTTGCTGATACTGAGGTGGCTGTGGTTTCCAAAAGAATGTTGGATGGTCCCTCCAATTGGAATTGTAGGTATTGCAATCACCAAACATTTCCCTCTCTGTTGGAATGATAGGACACTCTTCAACCAAGTGCTCATATGATCGACAAAGGGAACAAGGCATAGGTAGCAATGGTGTTTGAGAGATGGCTTGCACTTCTTGCATGTTCTTCATTTCTAGCTCATCCAATCTCCTTTCCATAGCTGCAATCTCTGCCTTCATGTCCATGCCATCATCTAAAATATACATCTCACCCTTAGCTTTAGGTTGAGACATCATTCTTCCCATATTTCTAGCATTTGGTTCACCCCATTCTCTTGAAACTTCAGCCATATAACTCATGAAGTTCATGGCTTCCTCTACTATCTCGTATTCAATATGGCATGCACAACTAGCAAATTGTGAATTAAAAACAGAGAAGACAAAAGAAAACAAAAGAAAAACAATTCAAAGAAAGAAAATTAAGGTAAACTAAAAACTAAATAAAAGGTATACTAAAATATGAACAATAAAGAAATAAAAAGAGTTAGTAAAAGGAAAAGAAAAGTCACCAAACTTGTGATGAAGATCACAAGTACTCTCAAAAGATCATATCACTGCAAAGTGGCACCATCCCCGGCAACGGCGCCATTTGATTCATGCCTAATTGGTGTCTCAGCTGATTCATGTCCAGCTGGTGCTCCTTGATTGAGGGATTAATCAACAAAATTTATAACCTATTACACCATATACTAGGGTAGCAAAGACAAAGCTACTATAGCATAGTGGCTCTAGGATTGTTCACTGGGATGGGTTTTCACTTCACAAATGATATCAATTCAAAGCTGAATTGGTGCCTTTTCATTTCAAGGTTAGCTTTGAAAGAAAACATAAAGATGCTTGAATGAAAAAGGAAAGGTTTTAAGCTAACCAAAAACAATAGCTGATTTTACTTACAAAGAAAAGGTTTATTGGAGTTTAGATCACTGGGCTCGGATTCCTCATACAAAAAGGAGAGTTCCGGTCACTTGTTTCTTTTCCTCATATTAGAGAATTAACATAAAGTCAATTCTCTAACAGGTGCTGCACAAATGCTTCCCATTAATGGGTTCAAACACTAAATCCCTCTCACTGATGCAACTTGCAATGGTTTGAGCCTCTCACTTAGCCTTTACCATTCAAGGTGATCTTTAACCTTGGATTACCCGTCAAAAGCTCGCAAGAGGTAACTAATGGATGTCTCCTAAGAGTCCAAAAGCTTACCAAGTGTTGGCTATTCTAGAAAATCCTACCTTCAAACCACCTCCCAGAGGCTCGCAAGGGGTAAACTAGTGCATCTCCATGGATGGAGATCACTTGCCTTACCAAGTGTTGGCCCAGGTGATTTAAAGGCATTTTAAGTTAACTAAAAAGATAAAAACCATCAACGGGTCACACTTTCTCTTCATTAAAAACTAAAACAACAAAACTTCCAATTATGCATGAGGAAACTTACCCGGTTACCTTAGCTCCAAGAGACAAAGAGTCTAGCCTCTCATCCTCTGAGAAAACATCTCAGAGAATGTTTGGCTAGCAAGAAAATGAAAATGAAAGAGAAAACAAAAATATATAGGAAAAACAGAGCAAGTGCTCTGTATTTTACTTGCTTCCCAAAAACTGTACAAAGGATCCCTTGGAACCAAAACTCTAACACCTCAGAACAGGCTCCTCGGCCTCCCTTTTAAACCAAAAATTACACTTATAGCTATTACATGATATTTTGCCAAATTCCTAACTTAAAAGCTAAGGAATTCTATCACTGGTGGTTTACAAGGAGAATTTGGGCATTTAGACAACAAAAATCTAATCAAAAATATCTCCAAGTGTCGGTTACAAATATCGGGAAGCACTAAAGACCACTTCGCAGGTGACAAGTGAGGTCTGCGAGATTTCGCAGGTGCACAAGAAGGACTGCGAAATTTCTTCATAGCAACCAGCTGCTTCAACACCTTCACAAAGTTGACTTCCATCTTGTGGTGCTTGGCTTCCATCGCGGCGTGAAGCTTCAGGGGAACTCCATAGCACTGTGCAAAAAGCCTGCGAAATCACTTCGCAACAAAAGTGCTGATTCCGCAGCACTTTTTCTGAAGCCTTCCTTCAGCTTGGATCAGTTGTCTTCCAAAGGCTGTAACTTCCTCATTTCAGATCCAAATTGCACACGGTTTGAAGCATTGGATTGTTGACTTCCTAAGCTTTCAAATGACATATAGCATGCATAAATTGGACATCAGGAAGTGCTCCAAAAGTGGCTGCAGTGACTGTCATCAAGAATGCTTCATGGCTGGATTCTCTTTGCTTCCCCTTGCATTTCCACTTTGCTTCCCCTTGCATTCCAGACTCGTTTATGGCAAAAGTGCTCCAAAGCTTTGATTCTTCATGCCTCTGAGCTTCCCATTCTTTTCCAAGGATTCCATAAAACTCTCCTCAATCTCCTAATGCTTTGGTGATCAAAATACTAACAAAAACACCAAAACTTACACAATTTGATTAGAATTGATTGCAAGGAGCCTTAACATGCTAATTGGGTTAAAAGGCACTAACTACTACTCAAAAGTGTTTAAAAGGATTAATTATAAGCTATGAAATAACACTTTTTGAGTAGTAATCACGCAGGGAGCTTGAAGGAGGGTCTCCAGGCTGGTGACAGCGCAGGGAGCTTGAAGGAGGAACCAGAGCGGACAGCAAAGGGAAGAGAGGGAGCTCTAGAAAAGAGCTTGAAGCCTAACTAGTCTTGTTGGTAGGGAATCTATTTACAGGTATGAACTATAAGTCTTGCATTTTCCATTATTCTCCTATCCTCTTGACATTTTTAGCTCTAGTTCTAGACAATATTTTGTTTGCTTTGGTTGAACTCAGTCCTCCGGATACATGAACTGTTCTTGAGTTTTCTTTGATACGTTAATCTCACCTATTTCGAGCCCATGGATGTCACCTGAAGTGGAACTCTGTATCATCATATGTTTTACCTTCCCATATTTGTTTAACCCCTATTGTTCACCCTGGCTATGTCTCTGCTATTATTCCTATATTTGTGTTGTGCTTGGTGAGTTGTTTGATCTAGAGTATTGACGGAAATGGAAATGAGCTAAGTAAGAAAATGAGAGAGAGAAGCAGATGGGGAGATATGGTTGTTGAACTTGAGAAACAAAGGAGAAGCAGAGAAGGAGATGCGTTCATGGGTTTTCTGTTCCATTTTTGCTAGAGGAGAGGTTTTTGGGAGAGATCTCGAGGTGGTACAGGCTGAAATCCAGGAAAGCTGTAAGAGAATTAATGAAAGTTTTGGGCAGCTAGGTTATGACCCGATTGTATTTATTGATAGGTCATTTTCTCTTAGTGAGAAAGCTGCATTTCACACCGTTGCCAAGTGTGTCGTGGTGACAGCTGTCAGGGGTGGAATGGACCTTATCATATATGAGTATTTCGTGCCCAGGCAGGGGGTCTTTATATCTGAATTTGGTTCTGAATTAAGAAGCCCCAAGAAGAGTATGCTAGTGGTATCGGGGTTCATGGGATGGTCCCCTTCGCTGAGTGATGCCATTAGAGTTAATCCAAATAGAAGATGAAGCTCTAGAAAGTATGTTTAGCTATTTTACAATTAGGCAGTGTAGTTTTCATGGGCTTCTAGGACACGATGGGCTGACTGAGGAGTCAAGAGTTTCTTGAAGTTCTGGGAATTAGTGGGAATAGCAACTCATCCCAAGCATATAAATTATGTGGTCATTCAGAAAATATACTGAATACGCTAATTTGTGACAATGATGAAAAAAGCATGGGAGGATATAGCTCATCACAATCTGTGAAGAAGATTATTGAAATTAATCCCTACATGCTTGGCACAATGGCTGGAAGAGCTGCTGATTGCCAGTTTTGGCACAGAAATTTGGGCATTAAGTGCCGACTGCATGAACTTGCCAATAAGCGAAGGATTTCAATTATAAATTCTTCAAAGCTGCTAGCAAACATTCTATATTCTCACCGTGGAATGGGTCTATCTATTGGGACCATAATTGTTGGTTCTGTGACGAGCAATGAAGGAAGCCGAACCAGTCACGGTTGGAATCCATGGCGTCCAGAAAACTGAAGCTCCAGATGATAAAAAATGAGTTTGTGAGGGTAGTCAATGATAAGTTTGGGGTGGTTGAACTGACAAGTAAAACAGGTAAAGTGATGAAAGAAACAAGAGGCGATAATGCCCTCAACACATTTTTCAATGAAACTGGTGTTGGAAAGCAGCGTCTTCTCCTCCCATCCAAGCAGCAATATTTCTTCAGCGAATGAGAGGCAATTGGCTGGCGGACTGGACACACTCATTTTGAACAGGTTGTATGATGAAGGAACATACAGAGCTGCCCAGCAGCCTGTTTATGGAGCACCAGCCCCGTATCCATTTGAGGTACAAGATCCATTTGCTGTATCAAATGGTGTTGCTGCTCCTCCAGCGGTTCAAATGGCAACGATGGCTCAATAGGAGCCCAATCCCTTTGCTCCATACCTAACCTACCAGCAGCTCAAGCAAGTGCATCTGATAAAAGCAAAGAAAGTTTGAACAGTTTTTCTTATACTGGAAATGGCTTTACCTTGTGGGAAGAAACTGCAGTAAAGAAAGGAATGGCAGGGAAGGAATGGTAACAATAACCAAGATGGTTGTCGCTTATGGAGGAGCACCAATTGGTCAGCAGCTGCGGGATCTACAAAGAAATGTTGATATTCTGGTGGCGACTCCTAGACAGTTAGCAGATTTGCTTGAGAGGGTAAGAGTTTCAAGGACTATGGCAAGGCATCCAATCTTGGTCAACTTGAATTCGTAGGCTATTGAAGCTCTGGAGAAGATGGTATCTCAGACTATATATTTGGTTTAATAGGAAGGGGGAATAGAACAAGGAGGTCAACCTTATTCAGATTATGGATGCCATGATGGACTTGTTAACCATTCCAATATGAATCTTCATGTGCACTAATCCTCCCTCTTAATAGTGCATGGTGGCTCGTTGCCCAGGTACGTACCCATTTTCACTCTGATTAGTGTCTATGCATGTTCTGATTCTCACGTGTACATGATTTATTCTGGGTATTCATTGATTCACTCATCCATTGTCATGATTGTTTCATCTCATTAGTAGAGACCCGACTTTAGGGACTTAGAGGGGTGCTACGGTCTTTACCGTACCTTTCCGATAAGTAACCTGACCCCCAAACCTGATTCGGTTTTTCGTAGATCGCCTTTTCCAAAACAAGGAGTCGCACTTAGGGTTTTCTTTCTTATTTTGTTTACCCTTTTAAAATAAAACAAAAATAAGTGGCGACTCCAAGTCATTTTCTAATAAATAAAATCATTTTTTTCAAATAAAAATCGAGTTCGCCATCGCATGAGCCAAAATACGGGGTCCACAAAATATACATATTAATCGAGTGAAGTGATTAATACTAATTTGAGCATTAAACTCATTGCAATCATGATCAAGATTTATTCACTAATTTGAGCATTGAACTCAAAACTCGACCGTTGTATATTTTAGTTATTGATAACATTTATGCTAAAATAATATTTGATAGCATTCTTTTTTTCAAGATAATAATAAGTCCATTTATAATAAACTCTTCATATTTGTAATAGAACTCCAATTCCAATTACATTAAAATTCCGAACTGATCGTAGGAAGCCTAAATAAATAACAATTCCTAATATTTATCCGATTCCAAAACCTATTCTAATTTGACTTTAAGTCGAATTATAATTTCACCACTCGTTGGCTCCATTTTCTTTCTCCTCATTCATCTTGTCTGCTGCTTATGCTGGTGACCCAACCGTGACTAACTCTGTGTGACAAAGCTTTCTCAATTGTTTCACCATAATTATTATATCAACATCCCCAACTACTGTCAGTTTCTTTTCCTTCATGTCCACGGACGCTGATTCAACACCTGCAAAGCCACTCAAATTTGTCAAATTTAGAAGCTTTAAGAACTGGGTTTTCTTGTTTGATTTTAGTAATTATTGTTTGGTTGATGAGAAAATGTTGGAAAAGAAATGATAGATTTGCAATTCCTTAGTATGTGATGTGATGTGATGTGATGTGACTGTTCATTTTCTGGGGGCTAATACAACTATTTTACTTGGTTGAACATAAGACACAAGGATTTGACTCAACATTTTGATTTTTACTTCTAGAATTTTTGTCATTTCTTCAGTTTTCTCATCAACCAAACATAGGGTGCAAAATTAAAAAAATTCAATACCTGAATGGCTGCAGACATTCTTCATGGCCTTCTGCTTGGTTTTGTCATCGTTGAATTCCAACTTCAACACGATTTTCTGTCATCCAAAAAAAGAAAAAGAAACAACCTAAGATCTTCATAATCAAAATAAAAAAACAAATGAAGAAAAAAAGAAAAACTCCAAGGTAACACCCAAACTTCCATTTTCTTTTCTATTCTTTTCCTTTCTTTTCTTTTCTCAACAACCAAACTAGGATATGTGCAAAACCCATCACACCCAAGAAAAAGAGAAGAACAAACCCAAAAAAATAAGCTAAAAAAAATGCTACGCTGGAGAAAGAACCGACCTTCTTTTCCATTGAAGTACGAGAAAATGTAAGAGATGAAAGCCTGAAAAGAAGAAGATAAAGAAGAAGATTGAAGAAAGAGAGGTTGAAGGAGATGAAGTTTGATGAATTTGGCGAAGTTCACAGAGGCCAAGGCGTCATATTTGTAGTGATTTGAGAGTGAAGAAACCCGAGCGAACCCAGGGTTAAGTCCATGCTCAGCAAAAGTCAGACGCGGAGTTTTGTGGCAGAAGGTCAACATGTTGGTCGTCCTCTCAGGCACGTGAAGACTCGAATGCTTTCACACCTTATTTTGGACATTCTTCCACGGAGGCAATACCAAAAATTGATACTTATTCATTCATAATCTTATCCGAATATTCATTAAAAGTTATCTTTAATTATAATTAAGACTCTATATACTTGATAGTGATTTCCCAGATGCTTCGAGGGCCGAGTGGTTCCTTGGGTGTGTGGAGACTGAGAAGCTTCCCTTCTCTCTCTGAGTCAATGAAGCTTGGTAGTTGCTTCGCTGGTTCTCATTAGATCATGTGTAGAATAACATGTCAATGAGTCAAAGTTGGGGTTTTGGTTGGTCCAAGTACTTCAATTACTTGTGGGTGTTATTCTGGTATTCAAATCTCATTTATTTATCAAAATATAAATTGTTTTTATTATTAAAAAATGGGTATGATTATATGATACCCGGGTTTTACTTCATGGGATGAGTCAAGTTAATGGTTAACTCGAGTCCAACATAATCTCGTTTTATTAAATTGAAGTGAACCTGATTAATCAACTTATATGATTCAAAATTTTGGCATACAAAAATTAAATAATAAATGAGATAAGATTGAATATAATAAATAAAAATAAAAACAAATTTACGTACCTCTCTAAAAATTGATATAATTATATAGGATAATATATATTATAAATATTAAATTAGGTTTTGGTTAAGTTTGAGTTATTTAAACTTAAATTAAAGTGCAAAAAAAAATTGATATGAATCAATTTAAGTATCGAGTTCGACTTACGATAAATGGAGTCAATCCCGTCCAAGTTATATCCTAATAAAAAATTACTGCTTCCATAAACATGGAATGGATACCAATAATTGGATGGTAATACATGCATGTTTTATGCATGGTTTCGAATCTTGTGACTCAAGACTCGCACAACAACTATCCAAATTTTATTATAAATTATTCAATGATGGAGATGGCCATGCGCAGACAGTAGTCGTGATCAAGAAGTAACTTATTTTTCCACAATAGTCAGTCACTTCACAAGACTTCCAAAATCCCAAGAATCACAATCATTAAGCCCAAATGGAGCCCCACGAAAAAGACAGGCCCTTTGGTTTATACATTAAGCCCAACATGGAAAAGCCCATCCCTAAACCAACCCCTCCATCTTTCGGGCAGCTCCCCTCCTCCGAGTCAATGTTCAAGTCATCTCAAATTATTGCCAAAATCCTCCAAGCTTTGCACTATGAGTGTAGGCCGATTAGTGGAATTTTTATTTAAATGATATATTTTTGAAATACAATATCTTGTGTAGTACTTTTGAAATGGTCTCTTCGAAAATAGTTTTTAATTTAAAAATAATAAAATTTTAATTGAAAATAATATTTTAAAATTTTATTCTAAAAGCAGGTTATTTCTGAAATAAATTTGTGATTTTTTAAATGGTATTTTTAAAAATAATTGAAAATAAGATTAATATTTTAACAACATTTGTATCATATATAAATCCTAGGAATAAATAAATAAAATTATAATGAAATTTTTTTTATAATTTTTATTTTTATATCTAAATCCTCAACTATTATATCTAAGTAATGTTTTACTTGCATTACAATGAATTTCTTATTATTATTTTTATTCCAACAAATAATTTAATGAAAATAAGAATTGAAAGAAAAACGGAACAAAAGATGGGATGACTCAATCATCTTCCCAAAAGAAATGCAACAATGTTAAAAGACAATTATTTCACTTGCAAACATATTTGGATGGGATTAAATATATGACAAGGTTAACCGATATTTTCTTGCCCTTATTCTTTATTCAAATGTTTAAAAACACAGCTTAATTTGAAACCAGTGAATAATAAATCTATGTGTCTAGATTTTTTGTATCAGTCATTTGTAGGCTAATCTATAAACAGAAGTTGAAAAAAATTAAAATATGATAAGTTTAAAAATAAATAAATTGTCATCCCAAATTTTCACAACTTTCCTAAATTCTTAGCTTTTGTTGTGCTTTCAAAGAGACAATATTCAATTATAGTAGGGAAATTTACACACCCAAAATTTATTAAGGTTATGTTTGATGCCTGGGAAAATTTAAGGGAAAATATGAAGGAAAAAAAAATAGAGTGAAAAATGATTAAAAAAAATTAAAACAAAAATAAAAAATACATTCAAATTTAATAAATTATATTTTATATTTAAAAAAATATTTTACTTATTTTCCTTAGATTAAATAATTTTAAAATTCATAAATTTCCAAGTTTTTTTTTTATTTTCATAGTGCAATCGAAAATAAGAAAATCATTTTTTTAACATTTTTTTTTCTTTCCTTAATATTTTTTGAGATTCAAACATAGACTCAGTTGTGATATCTCACATCAGATGGGAGATAAAGTTATTAGAACTATATATGTATGAACTTATTTTAATCAGGTAAACGTATTTTAAAGCTGTGAGAGTTATTTGACCTAAAATGAACAATAATCAGACTTAGCAAATTAGTAAATGACAATTTGTCATATTTGACTAGGGATGGCAATGGGGTGGGTTTTTTCGGGTACCCGCCCCACCCCTAATGGGACATGATTAAATTTTAATAAAAGGGTTTGGGACGGGTTTGAGATATTTTTTAAAAATCTAGGACATGTTCGGGTATTGTCCCATCCCTCCTCTCCTACCCCAATTATAAAATTAAATTTAAATTTTAATTTAATTTATAATTTAAAATTCATTTAATTTAAATTTTTATTTTACCATTTTTAATATATAGATAATAATAAAATATTTTTTATAAAATAAGTTATAAAAAATATAATAATTTAATTATTTATAAAATATATTTATTTTAATGTAATTAAAATTTTTAAAAGTAATTTTTTAAAAATTAAAATTCAAAAAAAAAAAGTTAAACGCGGCGGGACGGGTATGGGAATTTATCATACCCGCCTTGCCCCGCCTCGTTTAATTTTTTAAATGGGACGAAGATGAAAATTGTTTTGAATAAACGGAGCAGGGTTGGAATGAGGGCAACTTGTCCCGAACCTGCTCCATTGTTATTCCTATATTTAACATTATCTAAATAATTATAAAAATATCCTTGGAACAATAGCATTAAGGATTAAAAAATTTTAAAATATTGTTTAATTTGTTTTTACACCAAATACCGATTTTTGATAATTGTACATCTTGAAAATAAAAAATGCAAATCATAAAAAGGTGATTAGTAAAAATAGTTATTTTTTAAATAAATTAGTTTGAATTTCTTGTCCCAATTTGAATTTTTTTATTCTTACTCATATTAAAAGAATTTGGCACAGATCATTTGTGCATTTACAACATCCATATATGTGTTGCTTCAATGCAAGCATGTTAAAAGAACACAAAGATAAAACGATCCACACGTAAAAAAAGGTACATAATATTTTTAAGTGATTCATGCATATACCCACAAAATGAGAGAAAATATTTCATTATATTATAAAAAATATTACAAAATCCACTCTTTACAAGTTATGTACCTTTATCTCATAACATATAATATTTATAAATATATTTTTAACTATTTTTTTATATTAATTAAGAATTTGAGACACTTTTCAATAATACCAAGAAGAAAACAAAGATCGATACTTATATCCATCATCACAAAATATGTAAATATCTTTTTTAGAAACTCCCACAAAAATAGAATTGAGAGACAGATAGTCACGATAATTTGAAATGAATAGAAGAAGAGCAAAATTTTCGGCCTCTGGATCATTATCATTGGATTGTAATTGTATGGCAGTGAGCCACACAATAATAAAGTATCCAAGTTTCCTTTCTCTTTTTCCTTTTTTTTTGGCAAAAAGCTTAAAAGGGTATGTAATAATTGAAACAAAAGGAGACATTCTTTACCATGTTGTGATCTCAAATTTCCATCACCAAGGAGACAGAATATTCAATTATCATAACAACTCCAAGTTCTTACTTCAGTCATGGAAACAAACAACCCAAAATTTGATACATTCCAAATGAAAACTGGCATACAATAGAAAATCAAACACCCACCATCCAGTACTGTACATAAGGCTTCTGTTCTTGGGTGCACCATCACTATAGAAGACCCATATTGCTTTTGCCTTTTTGGATTCTTCTATGATCTGGTGATTAACAAATGACACAAGCATTCGGGTCTTCTTCCGCACTTCTAACAAAATAGTGTGTGGTATAGTGAGGATTATAAGCTTGGTATGCTTTAACAAGATCAGCCCATTGATCTTTAGGGTCCTTCTCTTCTTTCTTGGGTTCCTCCTTCTTCTTCTCTGGCTCTTTTGCTGGTCCAACTGATAATATCTCTGGGTGGCAAAGCTTCCTCAACCTGCCCACTATGCTTACTGGATCCACATCTCCAATTACAGTCAATTTCTTGTCCTTCATATCCATGGAAACTGAAGAAACTCCTGCAAAATTGCAATTCAAAACAATTCAGATTTAGTAGTTTTTAAGCTTTCAGGAACTGGGTTTTCTTCTGTGAGTTAAATAAACCATTTGGTTGATGGGAAAGAGTAGGAAAAAGAAGAGAAAGCCAACGAAATCATTGTGTGATTTTTTTAGTCTTTTGGATGAAAATAAACTCTTAATTTTGCTCAGTTTTCACATAAACCAAACAGGGATTAGAGTGAATTTTGCAAGAACTTCAGATTCAATACCTGGAAGGCAAGCGACATTCCTCATGGCCTTCTGCTTGCTTTTGTCATCGAATAACTCCACCTTCAAGATTGTTTTCTGTCACAACAAAATAAAGAACAGCTTGAGATATGCTGTGATTCAGAGAAAAAGGGGAACACGCATCAACAATAAGAAAAATATCAGAAGACCCAGAAAATTTTCATCTTTTTAAAGCCAACCGAAGTGAGAATATGAGCTCAAATCAAGCAAAACCATAAATTTTATTCAAATTCCTTAATGCTCTGTTTGATTTCTGAGAAAAATTAGGAAAAGAAACAACAAGAAAACTCAATTCTTCTAATCGTAGAAGAATAAGCTTTTCAAAAAGGTTCCAACATCTTTTCTTTCCTTTCCTTTTCCTTTTCCTCAGTTTCTCAGCAACCAAGCAGACAAAACCCATCACAGCCATGCAAGCTTATTCCTCAAAGAAAACAGAGCAAACCCAAAAACAAAAAGCTATATCAAAGAGACAACAGACCTTCATGGCCATTGAGTTATGGAAATGATACCAGACCAGACACTGAAAAAGAAGAAGAGTAGTGGAGAAAGGGATGGAGGAAGAAGGTCGATCTGGAACACCAAATTTATAGATACAATAAAACCGTGTCATCCCCGGGTCAAGCCTGTGGTCAGCAAAAGCCAGTCTGCAAAGGTGGACAAAAAGGCCAAAAGCCCTATGTGGGAGACGACGTCGTTTGGACTTTTTGGAGAAACTAAAACCCTGATAAGATTAGTGGGTCTTAAGACTGAGCAGCTTCTCTTCTCTCTCCGAGTCAATGAAGCTTGGTGGCTGCTTCGCTGGTTCTCATTAGATCATGTGTAGAATAACATGTCAATGAGTCAAAGTTGGGGATTTGGTTGGTCCAAGTACTTCAATTACTTGTGGGTGTTTACTCTGGTATTCAAATCTCATTTATTTATCAAAATATAAATTGTTTTTATTATTAAAAAATGGGTATGATTATATGATACCCGGGTTTTACTTCATGGGATGAGTCAACTTAATGGTTAACTCGAGTCCAATATAATCTCGTTTTATTAAATTGAAGTGAACCTGGTTAATCAACTTATATGATTCAAAATTTTGGCATACAAAAATTAAATAATAAATGGGATAAGATTTAATATAATAAATAAAAATGAAAACAAATTTATGTATCTTCCTAAAAAAATGAAATAATTATAATTTGCTAATTTATTTTAAATTTAAAAAAAAATATTATTATTATATAGGATAATATATATTATAAATATTAAATTGGGTTTTGGTTAAGTTCGAGTTCTTTAAACTTTAACTAAAATGTAAAAAAAAATTGATAGGAATCAATTTAAGAATCGGGTTTGACTTACGATAAATGGAGTCAATCCCGAACAAGTTGTATCCCAATCAAAAAGTATTGCTTCCGTAAACATGGAATTGGATGGTAATACATGCACGTTTTATGCATGGTTTCGAATCTTGTGACTCAAGACTCGCACAACAACTATCCAAATTTTATTATAAATTATTCAATGACGGAGACAGAGGTTTTGTTTGGATGTCAAGGGGGGGAAATGAGAGGTGTTGTGAAGGTAGCAAGTAGGCTTGTTGAAAGACTTTCAAGTCTCATGAAACATGCGCAGACAGTAGTCGTGATCATCAAGTAACTTATTTTTCCACAATGGTCAGTCACTTCACAAGACTTCCAAAATCCCAAGAATCACAATCATTAAGCCCAAATGGAGCCCCACGAAAAAGACAGGCCCTTGGGTTTACACACCAAGCCCAACATGGAAAAGCCCATCCCTAAAACCAACCCCTCCATCTTTCGGGCAGCTCCCCTCCTCCGAGTCAATGTTCAAGTCATCTCAAATTATTGCCAAAATCCTCCAAGCTTTGCACTATGAGTGTGGACCGATTAGTGGAATTTTTATTTAAATAATATATTTTTGAAATACAATATCTTGTGTAGTACTTTTGAAATGGTCTCTTCGAAAATAGTTTTTAATTTAAAAAATAATAAAATTTTAATTGAAAATAATATTTTAAATTTTTATTCTAAAAGCGGGTTATTTCTTAACTAAATTTGTGATTTTTTAAATGGTATTTTAAAAAATAATTGAAAATAAGATGAATATTTTAACAACATTTGTATCATATATAAATCCATGGTAGGAATAAATAAATAAAATTATAATGAATTTTTTTTTATAATTTTTATTTTTATATCTAAATCCTCAACTATTATATCTAAGTAATGTTTTACTTGCATTACAATGAATTTCTTATTCTTATTTTTATTCCAACAAATAATTTAATGAAAATAAAAAATTGAAAGAAAAACGGAACAAAAGATGGGATGACTCAATCATCTTCCCAAAAGAAATGCAACTATGTTAAAAGACAATTATTTCACTTGTAAACATATTTGGATGGGATTAAATATATGACAAGGTTAACCGATATTTTCTTGCCCTTATTCTTTATTCAAATGTTTAAAAACACAGCTTAATTTGAAGCCAGTGAATAATAAATCTATGTGTCTAGATTTTTTGTATCAGTCATTTGTAGGCTAATCTATTAACAGAAGTTGAAAAAAAATAAAATATGATAAGTTTAAAAATAAATAAATTGTCATCCCAAATTTTCACAACTTTCCTAAATTTTTAGCTTTTGTTGTGCTTTCAAAGAGACAATATTCAATTATAGTAGGGAAATTTACTACACCCAAAATTTATTAAGGTTATGTTTGATGCCCGGGAAAATTTAAGGAAAAATATGAAGGAAAAAAAAATAGAGTGAAAAATGATAAAAATAAACAAAAATAAAAAATACATTCAAATTTAATAAATTATATTTTATATTTAAAAAAAATATATTTTACTTATTTTCCTTAGATTCAATAATTTTAAAATTCATAAATTTCCAAATAATTTTTTTTTTTAATTTTCACAGTGAAATCCAAAATAAGAAAATCATTTTTTTTTCTTTCCTTAATATTTTTTGAGATTTAAACATAAACTCAGTTGTGATATCTCACATAAGATGGGAGATAAAGTTATTAAAACTATATATGTATGGACTTATTTTAATCAGGTAAACGTATTTTAAAGCTGTGAGAGTTATTTGACCTAAAATGAACAATAACCGGACTTAGCAAATTAGTAAATGACAATTTGTCGTATTTAACTAGGGATGGCAATGGGGCGGATTTTTTCGGGTACCCACCCCACCCCAAATGGGACATGATTAAATTTTAATAAACGGGTTTGGGACGGGTTTGAGATTTTTTTTTAAAACCTAGGACATGTTCGGGTATTGTCCCGTCCCGCCTTGCCCCGCCCCAATTATATATAAAATTAATTTTAAAATTAATTTAATTTAAATTTTTATTTTACCATTTTTAATATATAGATAATAATAAAATATTTTTAATAAAATAAGTTATAAAAAATATAATAATTTAATTATTTATAAAATATATTTATTTTAATATAATTAAAAATTTTAAAAGTAATTTAAAAAAATTAAAATTCAAATAAAAAAAGTTAAGCGAGGCGGGTATGGGAATTTATCATACCTGCCTTGTCCCGCCTTGTTTAATTTTTTACATATGACGAAAATGGGAATTGTTTTGAATAAACGGAGCGGGGTTGGAATGAGGGCGACTCGTCCCGAACCCGCTCCGTTGTCATTCCTATATTTAACATTATCTAAATAATTATAAAAATATCCTTGGAACAATAGCATTAAGGATTAAATTTTTTTTAAATATTGTTTAACTTGTTTTTACACCAAATACCGATTTTTGATAATTGTACATCTTGAAAATAAAAAATGCAAATCATAAAAAGGTGATTAGTAAAAATTGTTATTTTTTAAATAAATTAGTTTGAATTTCTTGTCCCAATTTGAATTTTTTTATTCTTACTCATATTAAAAGAATTTGGCACATATCATTTGTACATTTACAACATCCATATATGTGTTGCTTCAATGCAAACATGTTAAAAGAACACAGAGATAAAACCATCCACATATAAAAAAAGGTACATAATATTTTTAAGTGATTCATGCATATACCCACAAATGAGAAAAAATATTTCATTATATTATAAAAAAATATTACAAA
Source organism: Vitis riparia (assembly GCF_004353265.1). Classification (NCBI taxonomy): domain Eukaryota; kingdom Viridiplantae; phylum Streptophyta; class Magnoliopsida; order Vitales; family Vitaceae; genus Vitis; species Vitis riparia. Next base: position 18,809,796 of record NC_048446.1, on the reverse strand, counting down.
ATCCACTCTTCACAAGTTATGTCTATTACATGACCTTTATCTCATAACATATAATATTTATAAATATATTTTTAACTATTTTTTTATATTAATTAAGAATTTGAGACACTTTTCAATAATACCAAGAAGAAAAGAAAGATCGATACTTGTATCCATCATCACAAAATATGTAAATATCATTTTAAGAAACTCCCACAAAAGTAGAATTGAGAGAGATAGTCACAATAATTTGAAATGAATAGAAGAAGAGCAAAATTTTCAGCCTCTAGATCATTATCATTGGATTGTAATTGTATGGCAGTGAGCCACTCAATAATAAAGTATCCAAGTTCCCCTTTTCTCCTTTTTTTTTATCTTTTTGTTTTGGTGAAAAGCTTAAGTATGAAATAATTGAAACAGAAGGAGATATTCTTTACTATGTCGTCATCTCAAATTTCCATCACCAAGGAGACAGAATATTCAATTATCATAACAACTCCAAGTTCTTACTTCAGTCATGGAAACAAACAACCCAAAGTTTGATACATTCCAAATGAAAACTGGCATACAATAGAAAATCAAACACACATCCGCTAACCATCCAGTACTGTACATAAGGCTTCTGTTCTTGGGTGCACCATCATTATAGAAGACCCATATTGCTTTTGCCTTTTTGGATTCTTCTATGATCTGGTGACTAACAAATGACACAAGCATTCGGGTTTCTTCCACACTTCAAACAAAATAGTGTGGTATAGTGAGGATTATAAGCTTGGTATGCTTTTAACAAGATCAGCCAATTGATCTTTAGGGTCTTTGTTATGTTCTTGTTTCTTGGGCTCCTCTTTCTTAGGCTCCTCCTTCTTCTTCTCTGGCTCTTTTGCTGGTCCAATTGCTAATATCTGTGTGGGGTAAAGCTTCCTCAACCTGTGCACTATGCTTACTGGATCCACATCTCCAATGACAGTCATTTTCTTGTCCTTCATATCCATGGAAATTGATCTAACTCCTGCAAAATTGCAATTCAAAACAATTCAGATTTAGCAGTTTTTAAGCTTTTAGGAACTGGGTTTTCTTCTGCGAGTTAAATAAACAATTTGGTTGATGGCAAAGAGTAAGAAAAAGAAGAGAAAGCCAAAGAAAACATTGCGTGAATTTTTTGGTCTTTGGGATGAAAGTAAACTCTTAAATTTGCTCAGTTTTCACATAAACCAAACAGGGATTAGAGTGAATTTTGCAATAACTTCAGATTCAATACCTGGAAGGCAAGAGACATTCTTCAAGGCCTTCTTATTGGCTTTGTCATCGAATACCTCCACCTTCAAGACTATTTTCTGTCACAACAAAATAAAGAACAGCTTGAGATATGCTATGATTCAGAGAAAAAGGGGAACACCCATCAACAATAAGAAAAATATCAGAAGACCCAGAAAATTTTCATCTTCATAAAACCAACCGAAGTGAGAATATGAGCTCAAATCAAGCAAAACCCATAAATTTTATTCAAATTCCTTAATGCTCTGTTTGATTTCTGAGAAAAATTAGGAAAAGAAACAACAAGAAAACTCAATTATTCTAATCGTAGAAGAAAAGAATAAGCTTTTCAAAAAGGTTCCGATATCTTTTCTTTCCTTTCCTTTTCCTCAGTTTCTCTGCAACTAAACAGACAAAACCCATCACAGCCATGCAAGATTATTCCTCAAAAAAAACAGAGCAAACCCAAAAACAAAAAGCTATATCAGAGAGACAACAGACCTTCATCATCATTGAGTTATGGAAATGATACCAGACCAGACACTGAAAAAGAAGAATAGTGGAGAAAGGGAAGTTAATGAGGAAGAAGATCGATGTGGAACACCAAATTTACAGATCTGGAAGAAGATCGACCCGAGTCAAGCCTGTGGTCAGCAAAAGCCAGACGCAACGGTGGACAAAAAGACCAAAAGCCCTCTGTGGGAGACGACGTCGTTTGGACTTTTTGGAGAAACCCAAACCCTGATAAGAACCATAAGATTAGTCCAATTTCCAGGATGCTTCCAGAGACTAGTGCCAGAAGTCTCCACGCTTTGCACTATGAGTATGGGCCGAATTAGTGGAGTTTTTATTTAAAGCATATATTTTAATAATTAAAATACAATATCTTATATAGTACTTTTGAAATGGTCTCTTCGAAATAGTTTTTAATTTAAAAAATAATAAAATTTTAACTGAAAATAGTATTTTAAAAATTTATTCTAAAAGCAGGTTATTCTAAAAATAAATTAGTGATTTTTTTAAATGACATTTTAAAAAATAATTGAAAATGTGATGAATGTTTTAACAATGTTTGTATTACATATAATTCCGTGATACAGAATGACTAAAAAATTATTTTTTATTTTTATTCTAACAAATAATTTAATAAAATACTTATTTATTCAAATGTTTAAAAGCACGAGTTTAAACATCCAATTTGAAAAGAAAGAAAATAAATAAATGAACTTCAAGGATTTCATAAAGAGAAGTAGAAAAAGGTTATTGCAAACCTAAGAAAATGAAGAAAAATAAATAAATAAATAAATTTTATGATTTATAGGAATGTAATGACCCATTAAAAGGCAGATAGTTTCCATATCTTGAAATCAATGAATAATAAAACTATCTGTTTGGATTTTTTGTGTTAGTCTTTTATAGACTAATCAATTAAGTAAAAGTTGAAAAACTATGATAAGTTTAAAAATAAATAAATTTTATTCATAAAAAATTACCACCTAAGATTTGTTAAGTGTTTGACAAAGTTTTCAAGTTTATTTAATAAAAAACAAAATTTGAAGAATTTTTTACATAAGTGTGTGTTTCCATTTTCTTTTCCTTATATATACCTAACACTAAAAAATAAAATAAAATAAAATAAAACATTTTTTATTTATATTATATAATAAAATATTAATTAATTTTTCATAAAAAGAAAAGTGGGCTTTCGCCTGTCAATTTGAAATAATATAGAAAAAAGAATCCTAAATTTTATAAATATGATTTATCTTCATTTATTTTAAAATATATGTATTTTTTTTATAAGTATTTCTGATTCGTAACACTAATTAACAATTTTTTATCATAAAAATTAATTTAAAATCAATAAAATAAGAAATTTTAAAAATTAAAAATACAATTAAAACTAAAAATATAAAAATAAAATTTTGACTTTGATTTCACTAAAACACACTAGTAGAAAATACAAATATCCAGAGTTGAAAATATAACGGGAGCCAATATTTTATTTTTTAAATTTTTTAGTGTTTTTGTTTTAATTGTATTTAATTTTAACATTTTTTCTTTCCTTAATATTTTTTAGGATTCAAACATAGATTAAGTTGTGATATCCCACATCAGATATGAGATAAAATTATTAAAACTATATATGTATGGACTCATTTTAACCAAGTAGACACGTTTTAAAAACTGTGAGAATTCTTTGACTCAAAATGAACAATAACTGAACTTAGCAAATTAGTAAACCCTGTGATAAACTTTATAACCATTAATTAACAAAATATGATATGTTTCACAAAAGAAAACTTGTACCATATTACTTTGTATATACCAAAATCCCATGGTTTACTAAGGGTGGCCCCTACTACAAGTGAACAAAAACAAATATAAATTACATCATTTAAAAGAAATGATTTAGTTTTCATACGATACAAAGGCAAAACCTTAAAACACTACAAGTGGAAATGATAGGGTGAGTTCACAAGTCAGTAGAAAAGTTTATAAGCATCCTATGCATATCCTTAAAAACCTTGAATTAAACATATAGTAGCGTGCATGATAAACAATTTATAACCATTAGCCAATATGCAATAATGTCAAACATGTATGCATGTTGTTGATGGTTTCATCTCTATTTTGCTTCATTCATCCTCTCACACCTGATAAGCCACTAACCCCCATCAATGTACATATCAATCATTAATGCTCCAAAAGATACTTGGTCATAAATAATGAATATTTCTAAGACTATCACCTAAGGATAAGTTATATTTCATGCCTTTTGGACTCATACCCAAGGGTAGGATCAACCCTATGTCTTTTGAGACTACAACCTAAGGGCAAGACCAACCTATGTCTTTAGGGACTAAAACCCAAGGGCAGAACCAACTCCATACTCCCACATTGGAGTGTCTTCCTAGAGGGCCTTAAAGACTTTCACCTAAGAACCCACGGTCTCACATAAACAATATATCAAAAGATAGTGCCAGCAACTTCTCTTAAACACTTTCCACTTATCAATCTATTCTTTGGATATTATCTGTCATTGTTCCATATTGTTCTTGCAATGCAACCATACCATGAACCATTTCCTCAATATTGAACTCGTGAATCCTCATACCAATTCATATCCAAATATCATTGCAATATTTTAAAACAATAATGGTATAAGAAAGATACATGACACATTGAAGCACTTCATGAAATCATAGTAAAGATATGAAAATTTCAATCAATGTTTCAAGAAAGGAAACAAAGATACACAATAGAATGGTATAAAATTCCCTACCTTACACTAACTTCTCTTTTGCAAATCCTTCTATGCAAACACCCTTAGCTATTATAACGAATTGAAATTAACCAATATAGTTTAGGTTTTCCAGCCATAAAAATTACATAATTAAAGTTTATGACATTTTTCCCTTATAGCTAACTTTAACAATTTAATATTGATAACTTTAATTTCCATATTGTCTAATCTTCATGCTCATGGGTTTTCAAATCAATTTTAAGGTGAATTAAACAATCTTTTCTATGCATACTGATATTCCCCAATTAATTAGCATATATTAATTATTATAATTTTCCTTAAACTTAATCCATTAATAAGCTCCAAGTATACAAATAAACCTAATTAATCATATGATTCATTAATCTATTTTTTTTTCAATTAAAGCAAACTAAACAAACAAGCATGTTGATTCCTTCATCAAAAGATACTTAAATCGAAATACTTAAAACCCTAATTAACTTTTATTTATAATAAAAAATGCTTCTGACTAATTAAATTCGATTTTTAAACAAACGTTACTATTAATTTGCTTCAAAAGATCATTTGGAATTCAAAACTACCAAAATCATTAACCTTGCCTTCTTCTCACCTGGATTCCTCCACTTTCTATCTCTAACTTCTTTCTTTAACCCAATAGATTGCTGTAAAGAGTGGACTAAAAATAAGGGTTGACAACTCTTATAAAGTGGTCCCTAAGCTAGTATGCATGAGGTGGCAAGCGTTAAAGCTGCTAGTAACCACCAATATCCCATATTGCAACTTACTCTTCCACTTGTGATGTTTTATATTTTGCAACTGCTTATCAATCCCTTAAGTTTTCTTAATTCTAACCCAATAAGCTAATACACATGCTTAAACCATTAACTAATCATACTTAACCTTAATCAAAATTCAATTCATAATTAAACAAGATTAGCATTAAAACTAGTTTTAGCCTCTAATTAAACACATTTAAGGTTAAGTACTAAGATAATCATTATTGCTTATTTGATCCATTACTACTAGGTATTATAGCTAGGATCCCATTCAACCATAAGTGTGTAGTGTTTATTCTTATGTATTATCTTAACAATGGTTCATATGGCGTATGAACTTGTGTTTTATACAAAGTGGCATAGAAAATATACAATGTTGGGAATTGAATTATGTGAAACCCTGTTGTTGCCACAAGAGTGGCATCTCATGGTCAAGGTCCTATGGTTTGTGCAATATTTTGTTTATTAGGTAAGATATGAATGATAGCGATTAAGATATCCCGACCTATTAAACTTCACTTGCAATTTCTTTTTCTCTTTTGTTTGAAGTTATTATTTTGGTTATCAGAACATTTAAGGGAAAATGCAAGGGAAGGAAAATGGAAAGGAAAAGTAGAAGAAAAGAAAATTTGAAGGAAAATAAAAGATAGATTTAAAGTCAATAAAACATTATTATGTATTGTTTCAAACTTATTTTATTTATTTTACCCTCTTTAATATAAAGATTAAATAATTTAAAAATATATATATATGGACCCACGTTTTCTATGTGCGCCTCTACTTGATGACAAGACTTATTTTTTATTATGAAAAAATGATTTTCGAAAAAGTTGGAGTCATACTTATTTTTGTTTATTTTTAAAAGGATGACAAAAGAAGAGATAAAACCTTAGAGTGACTCATTTTTTAAAGAAAAACATCTATAAAAATCGAGTCTAAGTCTAGGAGGTTACTTATTGGGAAGGTATCATAAGATAACACACCTCCAAACCTTTAAAAAGTTTCTACTAAAAAGCGGAAAAAATTAAGACAATTGACTAATAGACTATGAATACCAAGAGAAAATAACAAGAATATGCAACATAGTAATGACAATGAAAAGTAAAAGACAAAAAATACTCATAGCATAGCATGCATATCAAAGAAAACAAATAAATCAAGGTAATAAGAGAGTGAACCTCAAAAATGCCTCAAAATTGGGCAACACACTTACATAGAAAGAAAGAATCAATTCACAAGCAAAATGAGCAATATAATATCAAAGTAAGAGTCATCCAATATATGTAACATAAATACAATCAAAATCAAGAGTTAAAGATAGCTAAACTTACATCAAAGTTGACAAATATACAGTAATCATGCAGAGAGATAAGAATAGGACAACTAACATATAGTTACAAAATAAATTTAAATAAAATATCTAAAGGGTGATCATGCTATAAGGAAAAGCTTGTTTAATGTATATAATATGTGTACAATACAAACCAAGAAACAAAGAAGGTTAAAAGCATGCCAAAAGGGATTGCATTAACATATTATTCAAAAGGTACAAAAAACATGGTAACCAACAAATATTTATCAAATAAATGAAAATAAATGGTAAAAGTGTAAAACATATCAATGGTTGAGGGATAAAGTGTATTTAGACCATCTTTATATACTAAATTAGTGGTGAATAGAATTTGACCTACTTCAAAGTATTGAGACTTAAATTATGTTCTTCACAAGTAAAGAGGTGTTTGATAAAAAAAATTAATTTTTTAAAAATGAAAACAAAAGGTGGAACTCACTTTTTTTTTTTAAAGTGTGTTTAATAATGTAAAATTTTAATCATTTAAAATTAAAAATCTATTAAAAATCACTTATTTCATTTAGTAATAAATACTTAGCTAATCACTTATAATAAAACATGGTTAGTAAATTATAAATTTTTATAACTTTTTTGTTCCCTTCTTATCATTTTTGTTGAATTATTTTTATTATTAAATTTTACTTCTTTTAAATTAAAATAATTATATATGTGATGAAATTAAAATTTAAAAATATCTATTTTTATTGATTTTCACTTATGATGAATTTATTTTGAAATAGAATCTTTTATTTATTTTTATTTTTTTTTAATATAATAAAATGAGAGTTTTAAATAGTCTCTATTAATTTAATTTCTAAGAATTACTTTTCATATTATTTATGTTTGTATTATCATTATATATAATAAACTCTATTTTTAATTATCATATTTAATATTATCTAAATAATTATAAACATATTCTTAGAACAATAGCATTAAGAATTAAAAAAAAATTAAATATTGTTTAACTTGTTTTTACACCAAATACCGATTTTTGATAATCGTATATCTTGAAAATAAAAAATGCAAATCATAAAAAGGTGATTAGTAAAAATAGTTATTTTTTAAATAAATTAGTTTGAATTTCTTGTCCCAATTTGAATTTTTTTATTCTTACTCAGTATTAAAACATCTTTGACAGGGAAATTCCCAATTTATTTCTTCAATTTGTATTTTACAATCGAGTGATAGTATTACGACTTCACATCATCTCGTGAATTTATTGCAATTATGATTGAAATGAATACAATTCAATCGATACATACGAGTCAAGTGATTCATATTTGAATGAATTTGGCGAAGTTCACAGAAGCCAAGGCGTCGTATTTGTAGTGATTTGAGAGAAAAGAAAACCAAGCGAACCCAGGCTTAGGCCCATGCTGAGCAAAAGCTAGACGCGGAGACTCGTGGCAAGGTGGCAGAAGCCACACTAAACAACGAATAATGGGTCAAAATGGCCCATCTTTTAAAACAATTGTTGCATCTGGGCAATTTTTGAAACTAATGTTCAAAATGGCCTCCTCTTTGGTGCCACGTAGCCCATGTTATTAAATTTTTATTTTTATTTTTTAGTTGAAGCCGCAGTTGGCAAATGCGGTTTCGTTGTTGCACCAAAGAAGCCCAAGAAAATCCATGCCCCATTCGATTTCCGGGAAAATTCAGCCTCGTTTGATTTCGAGAAAATCCATGCCCCATTCGATTTCTGGGAAAATGCATTCTCGTTTGATTTCCGAGAAAATCCATGCCCCATTTGATTTCCACGAAAATTCATCCTCGTTTGATTTCCGAGAAAATCCATGCCCCATTCAATTTCCGCTAAAATTCATCCTCGTTTGATTTCTGAGAAAATCCATGCAAAACTCCCAAGGAAAACCAAAAAAAAATTGCTTTTCTTTTGCTCTCTGTGTTTTCTGGATCCATTTTAAGGAAATATGAGCACGGGCTGGGAATAGAGAGCAGCTCGGATGGAAGTTGTAGCTCCAACGTCTCCCTCAGTGGCCCACTGGTGGGGCTAGGGTTTTTAATGAAAAATCCACACGCAAAGCACGGGCTGGGAAGAGAGCGGATGGAAGCTTGGGAAAGAAAAAATGCAGCTCGGATGGAAGTTTGGGAAAGTTAAAAATAAAAAAAAAATAAAAAATTACTTTGTATGCTGACGTGGACTAAAATGGTTATTTTGAACAATTATTTGAAAAGTAGGTCATTCTAAACATTATGTTTCAGCGGAAGGCTATTTTGACCCATTACTCCTAAACGACGCCGTTCAGATGTTCGGGAGAACTGAAACGGTGTCGTTTCTGTGACTTTTCTGCAAAAGGTTAACATGTTTGTCCTCCCCTCAGGCACGTGAAGACTCGGATACATTCACACCTTATTGGGACATTCTTCCATGGGGGCAATACCAAAAATTGATACTTATTAATTCATAATCTTATCCAAATATTATTAAAAGTTGCATTTAAGTATAATTTAGTAAGTATTTAAGAGTTTATTAAATAAAAAAATATGTAATTAAATTAAATTAAAAATAATATGATTTGCATCCCATCTACATTATATAAGTTTAATGTCAAAAAATTATTACCTTTGTTCCCAAAAACTTTTCTATTTATAAGAGACTCTTGTACCATGTGTCTTATTCCAAATGAAGGCTAATTTAATAGAAAGATTCCAAAAAGAAACCCATATTAGTAATAACACAGATTCTCATTTTATTACACGTATAAGTACATGAGTAGGTTGGTGCACCAAACACGTTACTCAAGCGATGAAGTTTGTACACGTCACTTGATATGAAAGTTCATATTCTCATCAATACGAGTGGTCCATGTTACCTCAAATTCAATTATTGTCTAATGGTGAAGTTTCGTTCATTTCAATAAATTCACATGAAGTTTGATAAGTTCATATTCCTTTACTATTATTTATTATTTTATTTATCATAATTTATTAACAACTGAAAAGTGAGAAAATCGTGGGGTTTGGTAGTTAGAAAGTTCTAGAAATGTTGAGCATGTAGTCTAGAAAGTTCCAAGTAAATTCTAAATGAAAGGAAAATTACAAAACGAGGGAAGGGTAAAAAGAGGGGCGTATTAAATGAGAGAACGTTTAGATTATTTCCTTGTGGCAACTCGGTAATTTCCGGGCTAAACAATTTCAAAACGCTGCGTTTTGATGTCCAAGAAACGGTAGAAACCAAAAGGAAAAACGATACTTTTGGAAGCTTGTGGCTTGCGCAGTTGGACTTGGCCGATGTTGGGCAAAACGCTGCGTTTCGGAGATTTATCGAGATGGAGTTGAATCCAAACTGGAGATGAACGGAACCACAAAAAATTCAGTGAGTGAGCTTCAACCCTAAGCATCGTCTTCAACCCGCATGGTCTCTGTCATTCCCAGCCCTTCCTCTGAAGCCTTCTACTTCGATCCCGCTTCAATGGCTCTGCCCGGACTCGGACCCTTCGCCACCACCGCCGCCGCTGCCGCTGCTGCAACCACCTCGTCTTTGGAGGATCCGGCTAAGAAGATCCGGAAGCCCTACACTATTACCAAGTGCAGAGAGAAGTGGACCGAGCCCGAGCACGACAAGTTCCTCGAAGCTCTTCAGCTGTAAGACGCTTCAACTCGAATAGGGTTTTGGTTGGGGCGTTTTTTTTATGTGTTTGATTGCGTGTTTATTTGTTTGTTTATCTCTTTGTGTTGAGAATTTGAGGTTACGTATGTGTTTTGATGTGGGAATTTAGGGTTTCGAATTGGGTTTGTGATTGTTTTAATTTTCTCGCCCTCTGTTTGGTTATTGGGAAAAATAAGGAAATGAAAATGTTTAAATTGTTTAGCATGTTTGAGTTATATTTTGTCATTCCCGTCATTTTTGGGAGGACCTAAGAATTGTTGTTTTGGGGGGACTCTTTTGGATGTTCGATTGCAGTTGTGCTGCAGTCAGTGCGAATATGAAAGGGAAAGGGTAGAATTTGTTTGAAATGGAATGCATCTCTCACTGTTACTCCAAATTTTAGATTATTCACAGTATAATGAGACCTCCCGAGCTGTTTCCAGCACAACAATTCCAGTTGAAGTACTAGGATTGACAAGTGAAGAAGAAGGGACAGAAAACTCAGCCTGAATCCAATGTGTCAAACCATTCCTCTGAAGCCTTAGGCCTTAGGCCCAATCCTTCCTATATGGTCTCTACCATTCCCAACACTTTCTCTGAAGCTTTCAACTAGGATTGGGTTTGTCACCACCATGACAACTCTGCCCCAACTTTGTTTATATGAATCCTAAGACTCTACTGATAAGGGTGGGTAACCCCATAAGCAGATAAGCTTGAACCACTGTGATCCCTACGTGGATTTTTTGAAGACAGAGGGAGGGAGGTATACTTGATTAGCTTATCACGGCTTTAAAAAATAGAATCTTGTGCCACCTATTCAAAATTTAGTTTGTCCACAAGTGAGGTTTTGCATAAAAGTCAAATCCATAAGATTGAGAGGACCTGAAAATTAATCCATAGGCATAGGCTCTTTTTGTCTTTAGGAAGGCATTGAAGCTGTATAGGTCAGATTATCATTTGATGGAGCTAGTTAGAGATTGTTTTGGAGAGCATTTTTAATCTTCAAACTAAATTGAATCATCACCAGAATGGGTGTATCTTTTCAGTTTATCTCTCCTTATTCCTAATTAATGGATTAATTTCCAAAAATTGATTTTGTTATTGATTCTACTCAGTTTTGACCGTGATTGGAAAAAGATTGAGGCATTTGTTGGATCAAAGACAGTTATTCAGGTAATCAGGATTGTATAATTATCCTTTTATTATAGACTATGGCACATACCCCAAGAAGAAAAATAAACTTAATGATGCTTTTGCAGATACGTAGTCATGCACAGAAGTACTTTCTGAAGGTTCAGAAGAATGGAATAAATGAACATCTACCTCCCCCCCGGCCAAAAAGAAAAGCAGCACATCCATATCCTCACAAAGCCTCCAAAAATGGTGAGAATTGTTCATTTTAAGCATTCCTATACACAATTCTCATGTGAAGATATCTTATATATGTCATATCTGGCAGCTCCAGTACTCTCACAAGGGACAGGGTCTTTCCATTCTTCAGCTGCTCTACGTGAAACCGGATATGTTCTTAGGCCTGATTCGTCATCAATTCTTAGGAACCCGATCACTAGTGCTGCTGCATCTTCCTGGACTAACAGCAAACCTGCACAAACAGTTGGTTTGTCACATGTGGCAAAAGGTTCATTTATTTATGTGTTCTGACTTCACTAACATTTGTAAATTTATAGTTTCTGGGCTAAAATGGATTTACACATAATTAACATTCTAGTCAATGTTTTTCAGGTGATATGGGATCTGCAGGGCCAACAGTGCCTAATAATTGTTGCAGTAGCACTGAGAGCACTCCAAGAGGAAGGACAACTGTTGAAGCATCTGAGCAAGGGAATCATGTCCATACATTGAGAGGTGATGAAATTTCCATTTATGCAATATATTTAGTTTAAATAATATTTTAATTCAGTGTGAAGAAAAATGGAATGTGCTCTAGAGTTTCCCATTACATTGATTTGGAGGTTTTCCTGTACAGTAAATTGATTTGAAGGTTTAATTGAACCAAAAAAGTTTAAATTCCTCGAATTATAAAAACCAAATCAGTACACCTGTTAGTCTTGCAGCTTTCAAGTGCCAATTCAAGTCAATGCCCCTTGCTATACTTGTGTTGCTAATTGCCATTCTCATTAAGCATTTGTTACTAAAGAAGTGGAATTAACTTTTGAAGTAGTATCGAAGGAATTTCAAAAACGCCAATTATTGTTAGGACTTAGGAATATATCGTAATGGGAGTTTGAGATCATCGCATCCTACATTAAGATTTGATGGCATGGCCACTACCTCATGATTGAGAAAATAGAATGTAGCTTTTCAGGTCTGACACCTTCACCTTGTATTCAAGCTTGAAAGACCTGCAGTAATTGAACTGAATAGTTGTACTGGCAAGCATAATCTAGAAGCAACTGCTGAAATCTTCTCACTGTTAAGTTATGGGAGCTGCACTCACTTTATCTGATGATGGACTTATGACTGATGTTTACATTTTCCTCTTAAAACTTATGGTGGATCCATTGTGAAAAGGTTGAAATGTTGCTTCTTTTTTTACTTTTCTCATTTAATTGTAGTGTTAAGGACTCTTGTACCATTTGAATTCATGTAATTTATGAAAGTCCTGCAATGTTGGGGGAAGAGAGATGGTTTGCAATGGGGTCCAGTTGTGGTCGGAAGTCCCTCTTTGGATGGTGCAAATAGATCTGAGGCTTGGTTGTAGTAATGTGAAGGTTAGGGATGAAGTGGGTCGTCCATGTGCTATGGAGAAGGTGGGTAAGGAAGGCATGCATGTGGCAAGTACGGTAAATTATGTGTCACACTAAGGTGAAATCTGCTAGGGTTTACTATAGAAGGTAAACTATGCGTCATACATGTGCTAGTTTTAGGGGAGATGATAGAAAGGGAAGTTGAGGGGAGTTTTTGCCTTTTTGGAAAGGGGGAATCCTTGGTGATTGCCAGTGTATAGGAGAGAGGCTGGTGAAGATGATTTTACAAGATGGGAGGTGAATAGAGTTTTTGAAAAATGTTGAGAACGACTTGAATGGCCATGAGGAAAAGGTCCGCCCCAGCAAAACTTAGGTGAAGGCTAGTGGAGATTGGAACTCCCAATGATCTTTGAACAGGCACTAGAAGGTTCGGTGGGTTTTAAATGCTCTGTTTGTGTTGGGCTCCGGACAGCAACTAAAGGTATCCCAACACCTAAGCAGGGCTCAACGTGGCTCAGCTCAAGCATGTTTCTACAAAAGGAAAGCTTGGAGTGAGCCACAATGAGATGGCTCTTTTTTATTCTAGTTGGTTTAACAACAAATTGGTAGCTTTCAATAGATTTGTGGGAATGCTGGCCCAACTCAAGCAGGCTATGTATCTGCAAAAGGAAAGCTCGGAGTGAGCCACGATGACACGGCCCTTTTTATTTTAATAAGTGACATGGCCCTTTTTTATTCTGGATGGTTTAACAACAAATTGGTAGCTTTCAACAGATTTGTGGGGATGTTGGTGACTAGGTTCAAAAGGGATATCCTAGCCCTAATTAGGAAAAAAGAGGGGGTTTAAAAACAGAACTTATTTTGGGATGAGAAATGGAAGAAGAGTGAAATTTTAGAAGGATACTTGGTGTCATGACACAACGCTAAGTATCTCTTTCCTATCATTGTTCGTCCTAGCCAACTCAAAGGATGCCTGGGTTGTGGATATTTGGGAGAAAATAGGAGGGGGAGGGCAATGGAATCCATGCTTCTCAAGATGTTTTAATGATTAAGAGTTAGAAAGTATTAAAGCCTTTCAACAAAGCTACTAAAATATTCAATGAGAGACATGGAAGATAGGTTTGTACGGAAGGAATGAAAGGGTGGAAGCATTTCATTCAAAGCTTTCTACTCTTGCTTGGAGCCAAAAAGAGAAGTAATTTTTCTAGTAATAGTGTGGAATCTGGGGATGTTAACAAAAGTAGGGTTCTTTGCTTGGAAAGTAGCTTGGGGAGGATTTTGACTCTAGATCAACTACAAAGAAGAGGATGAACTTTGGAAAATAGATGCAATCTTTGTAAAGTAAATAATGAATCAATTGATCATTTTCTTCTTCATTGTGCTAACATGATAATTTTATAACCCTTATTATTTTCATTGTTTAAAGTTGAGTGGGTGATGCCTGCAATGGTAAGAGAACTTTTATTAATTTAGCAAGGGACTTTTGGGGGAAAGAAGCATGGAAAGTGGCTCATTTGTGCTTATTTTGGACCTTATGAAAGGAGAGAAGTCAGAGAGCTTTTTATAATTCTGATTTGGTGGACCAAGCTATTTTATGATTCTTTATGTGCATGTTTTTGGAAAGGGTCAGTGCATTTAGGTTTTAGCTCAATGTCTTTATTTGATTTTATTGATTAACTGGGTTGTAAGTGAGGCAAGGGTGCTGTTTTTTGTGTATCCCTCTTCTTTTTTGGCCTTAGGTGCCTTTTATAATATACTTTTATGCGCCTTACTTTAGGTGCTTTTAATACAATTGCTTTTGTCCATCAAACAAGAAGCATATGAAGTTGTGGAGGAGAACTCCTTTATGCTGTTTTGGATTATTTGCAAGGAGAGGAATGGTAGAGATTTTGTCCATGAAGAACAACCGAATCAAGCTCTCGATTTTTATTTTATCATTTTTTATTTTTTATTTTTTATTTTTTATTCTTTTTTAATTTGTTAAGATGGTAAGCTCTCAAAATCTTTTACTAATGGTCTCTTTGACTTTGGGTTAGAAAGTCTTTAGACAGTGCCTCTTATGTCTATTTTAGATTTTGTTGATTGGTTGGACTCTTTTTAATGTGGGAGATATGCTTTTTGTCTCTCCACCTATTTTGCCTTTTTGACACCTTTGCATACTACCTATGTACTTTGATATGCCTTATTTTGATTAGGTGCTGTTTATAATATTGTGTATTTTAATCTGTTGCTTTTGCCTGGCTTAGTTTTGTTTTCCTTGTGTATTCAGAAAGCTTATGCCTTTGATTAAAAATATTTGGACGGCTTATAAATTTCTTAGAAAGTTGCTTACAATTCTTATCTATCCTATTTTGTTCATACTCTTACTAACATATTAATATCCCTTTGCTTGATGCAGTTCTGCCTGACTTTGTTCAGGTATACAGATTCATTGGCAGTGTTTTTGACCCTAATTCTACTGGCCATTTACAGAAACTAAAAAAGATGGATCCAATAGATGTTGAAACAGTATGTATTCTTTTGAAACCTACACCATTTTGATTCTTGTATGTAATGTAGTAGACTTGTCATGTTGGGTAATTCTTGGCACAGAATAGTGCTTAATTTCGAGGCATCTTCAATTCTTTTATGGTATGAGACTATTTACCAGTAACAAATGTACCAAGCACTAAATATTTTTAATGTGTTTTGGAATCTCCTTGTTTCATTGAAAGTAGCTTTTTTCTTTTTCATTGTTTTTCATTTATATACCTCGATCTATATTTTACTGTGACACTTGGGAAATAGGGTCCCATTAGTTTTGGGGAAAAAATATCTGTTAGATTGACCTGTTAAACTTCAGAATTGGCATGAGATGATAGTTATGTAATGTTCTTGTAAACCTTAAATTTTCTCAACTAATCTCTGGTTTGGGCAATTTGTTTGTTTAGATAATGAATTTACCCATAGTTTTGAACCTGTAAAATGTGTTGTCTATCATTTTTCTATTTTTCTGCATCATGTGTCATGTGATTTACTTGGATATGGAGTTGGAAATTAGAAGATCAATTTATTCTCACAAGAATAATTCTGTTTATATGCTTTCATATGGATAATTTTAGTGTACATGGAATAAGAATTTCTCATGATACTCATTTAGACCCACTGCTATTGTCATGATGTCACTGAATGTTAGAGATTGATCACTTTGATTATTATTGTTGATTGTTTTAGTCATCATGGACTGGATACTGTAGATTTAGCTGGTTCAACTGTATAATCAATCAGATTTTTTTCTAAAATGAAGTCATGACAGAATGGATGCTGTAGATATGGCTGGCTCACTGTACAGATCAACTTATGTTTCTCATACTGTGAACATAATAATTTATTTATCTATGTATTTATTGGGCTTCTGTCCAGGTGTTGCTGTTGATGAGAAACCTCTCCATCAATTTGACCAGCCCTGATTTTGAGGATCATGTAAGTGGCCATTTTCACATGGTTCTTGTATTCAAGTTTCTTGATTCTTAATTATTCATCATATTGTGAAAGATGCAGCACCTCACTGGTAAAATTGCATATTGTGATATTAATTGAATCAGAAGATAAGCCCTTTGCCTTGTGGAAGGTTCTTAGCATCTTATGAGGTCTCAGCATGGCTTGTCTCCCCTAAAACTGTTACATTATTGGCCTAATTGGTCACTTGAGGCCACCATATATTTGCTCTTGACAATTTGGAACAATTCAGGCCAATGTTGTGCTGTTTGATATGGAGGATGTGATTTTTCTGTATTTATGTCAATGAATTGAAGACAGCTGACCATGCTTGGTACTGACCTCATATAGCGTTCACAACACCTAGCTCTGCCTGCTGGTGTGTCATTCTATTCAGTTTTTGGGGATCCAACATGACTTTATTTTGTTCTTTTAAAGTTCCTGCATGATATGCATGTTGGTACAGTGAAATGACATCAAATCCTCAAAGCACACAGAAAAGAAATACTACTTCCTTGAGCCATTACATTTGTTTGGCTCAAGTTGGTGTATTAAGGCCAGAATATAGGGAAACAGGTAGGGGTATGAAGAGTGGCATAGTCAAATTACCCATCCAATTCCAGTGATATGATTACTTATTTGGATTTGGACTCAAAAAGTTCTCTTCCTGGTTTATGTTATTAAAAAGGCCGCATTCTTCAAAAATTATGTTGAATTTAAAACAGTTAGTTTATTTAGTTTATCATTCCTACATGATCATAATACCTTTGTTATATGTGTTGATGCAGAGAAAATTGCTTTCAACCTATGAGATCGACTCAGAGACAACTAACCATGGTGTTGAGAGTAATAAAATCCTTCAGGATGACCAAACCAAGGACAGAGCTCAACTTGGGTAAGGATAAGAAAAACACTTTGTTCTTTCTTTGTTAGCTGAGATTGGTATGCTTGCTTCCATCCTCCATTCCTGCACTGACCAATACTGATGTTATACACATAAAAATGGCAGGACCAAAGACAAAGATGAATGAGAGCTTCAATTGCAACCAAGCACCGGCAAAGCTTTTTACCTTCCCATTCTGGTGCTATTACTTCCTGTCATAATGCCATCAGCTGCAGAGTTTCTCAGTGCATTTTCACCATGTTGGTGTCATGTATATACTGAAAAAGGAAACAAAACAATGTAGCGCGGGAATGTAAAGCCGTTTCAAGTTTTTTAATGAAAGCTTATTCTGTAGAGTTGGCTGAAGCTAATCCTGTAGAGTTGGGCTCCTGTATATTCAAGTTTTGGGTGAAGTGTTTTGGTTCTGGGTTTCTGTAATATAGTTTCCATATATTGTGCTACTGTAGAATCTTGTCTGAAAGCTGACACATGTGTATCTTAGGATATTAGCTGACCTTGAGTTTGGTTAGGACTTAGGAGGAAGAGGTATACCGCATCTCTCCATGGAAAATGTGTTTGTGCTTTGCCTTTTGAGTGTTGAGAACGTATTATATTACAATGTTGAGTCAATTTATCAGCTTGTGCAGAATAAAAAATTATGAAAATATTGCTTCAATTGTGCAGAGCCATTGTGCTTCATATTTTATTATTTTTTTTCAAAAATGAGGATCTCTTATTTCTGGGTTTTTTTTATTTTTTATTTATTTCTGAAGATAAAAAATAATAATTTATTTTACATCAAATATAAGGGTTTGGTAAATATTTTTAAAAGATAATTTTTTTGAATAGTTTTTGAAAATTATTTTCTAATTTTTATAGAATAAAAGTGTATTTGAAAATTTAAAATAGTTTTAATCTGTTTTTAATATTTTTAAATATATTTTAAAAATAATTTTTAATTATTTTATATGTTTGTATAATTATTTTAAAAAAATAAGTGAACAAAATAAAAATGATTAAAAGATATTTTTTGAAAATATCATATGTTATATTTTTAAAAATAAAAAATATTTTTTAGTTGTCAAATATATTTTTTGTATTTTTTATTTTAAAGAACAGAAAACTGTTTCAAACACTAAGAATTTTAGAGATTTACATAAAAAATAATCATTTTCTAGAATTAGTTTTATAAAAAAAAAATGGGATATTTAATTAAAAAGGGTCAAATATGACCCATTTTATAAAAATGATTCTCATCTTTTTAAAACAAAATGAATAATATTTTTAAAGAGTGGGGAATATTTTGACCATTTAGCATAAATATTTCTAAAAAATTTATCTGTGATAGAATGGAAGACCAATTGAAGTCCTTGTGTTTTAGTATATTCTTCAAGCAAATCAATGGGGACTTGTGTCTGAGCGCTAAGTTCCTTGAACAAACCACCAACGATTTACCTGACAAATATAATAGCACACTGATGAGACTTTTAAGATGTTCTGTTCTCCTCTGCCTTTTACAAAATCAAAACCTCCATGGATTCTAAGTGTTCTGTGTAGAGAAGCATTTAAATTACTATTAACTAATACCTAACAACCACCCGAAATTGAAACAGTAGCTGGTAAAAGAAAAAAAAATGCATTCCTTCTCTGTCACCTGCTTAAAAAGGGCACTTCAATAGTGGCAGGATTGTAGCCATTTGTCATGGCAATAGGGAATAATTCAGTTTTTCCCTGATCATGAACCCTTGTGAGAACAGTTCTTTCGTCCTAACAAAACTAAGAGTTTGTTTGACAATGCTTTAAGAAAACGCTTCTAACATTAAAAAAAAACGTTTCAAAGAAGAATGATACGTCTGGCAAAATTTAAAAAGTTAAAAAATCACTTATCATAATTCTTCTAAAAACACTTTAAGGAAAAAACAATTCAAACAAAAACACCCCAAACATACTCTTAAGAATTGAAGTGCTTAAAAGAAATCACCTGTTAATTCACAAAAACATGGACCCAATTGACCATGTCAATAAGACTCATCATCCCAAGTAGCCTGTAAAAGTCCTGAAATGCACACATGATGAAGAAACCCAAGCAAGTTGCCTAGAAGAATTCACGGGTTATGAAAAAGAGTTCCTCTTCTTATTTTTTTCATTGTGTCTCTATACCCATAACTACACTAATGGTTATCTGCAAAGGAAACACTAAATGCTTAACTATGTTGCAACAGTCTGGAAAATTAGGTAATTCAATATAAACACTAGGGGAAGGACTTGTGAGAAAGAGTTCCCTCATTGTTTCGGTTTATCTATCCACATAACCAACCCAGTTCCAACTATTGTCTTGCAAAGAGTCTTGAAAATTAGCTAGATTAATATAAGCATTGCTGCAAGGAGTTGTGATCAATGCAACCCCGTTACCTGCCAATTTCATCCTACTGTCCATTCCAAAATCCCATATTGAACTGCTTGTTATAGGTCCCTTGACCACGGACACGGGGAGTAAGAGGGCGCATCTGCCTCCCTCTCCTTTCCATCTCAATGGGCATGTTGAATGCCGCATCCACAGTGAAAGGGTGCATCTGCTTTGCACTCTGTTCTGTTTCCATGGGCTTATTGAGTGTTGCACCCATGGCAAAGGGGTGCATCTCACTGGGTATATTGAATGTCTCATCCACAGCATAAGGGTACCTCTGCCTTGCTCTTGATACCATCTCAATGGGCCTATGGAATGCACCTGAATTGCTTTTTCCACGAACAGCAGGAGCTACCAACACCACAAGAAATTGTTAGCAACCATCAGAAGCCATATATTGAATACCCTATTCTGTCATGAATAATGATCCAGAGATCAAAACCACAATAAAAAAGTAAAAATAAAATTCAGCTACTAAGAAAATTAATGGCATTCTAGGTGTATTTTTGTATGGCAAAAGACAACATCTTCAGTAAATTTCCACCAAATACTTGGTCATCCATATTGTTATCTCTGATTCCAGACTTTTAAGAGGTTGGAATTGCATGAAGAAGGCAACAACATGGTACTATTTCCACAAATTCATTGATCCCTTGATTGGGAATGTGTAGTATATAATTAGATAGAAGAGAGGGTCAATCAAGGCTATTCACATCCAATCTACCAAGAGAATGAGGTGGTGGAAAAGGATATCAATAGATTGTGAGTGCTTTACCTGTATTTGCCACTCCAAAGCCCCCATACCTAGGTTGCTGATGATGTTGGGGAAACCTTTGCAAATTCAACTTAGGTTGATTAACAGGAAAACCATCTGGCATGTGTTGTAATGAATTATGAACTGGATAATCAAACCTTGTTGGCGCTGCAGGAGTGTAGGCAAAAGATTGGGGATGAACATTCTCAGAGGTGTAATGGGGGGTTCGAGGACTATGGCGATAGTTTTTCCAACCCATGGACCTGGTTTGAGAACTCAGTTGAGGAGAATCTAACAGAAAATTAGATGGCCTCTGTGGATCCATTCGAGAGTGTTGAAATTGTGGGTAAGATTTCTGTGCATGCAGATCATGATAAGGAGTCTCTGAGCCCATTATGCCACACAAAGAACGAAGGAAAGGTGAACCTTCCAAACTTGGTATGGCAGATCTTTCATCACCGAGGACATGATTTAGATCTGCTAGTTGTACAGCAATATTATCAGCTGGTGTAGTAAAATTTGGTTCAAGTGAATTCCAAGTGGGCTTAAACATGGAGTATTGAGGGATTATCGGATCATCCACTGTAATCAAACTGTCCTCTTCAGGCAGACATAATTCAATTGTTGAACCATCTTTTCCATCAAAGCCTTCAGAGCCTGTTCGAGTTCCCTCTATCAAATTAAACTCACCCAGCTTAGAAAACTCTGAGGCCACCATGTCTTCAGAACTAATCACAATGGATCTACCACATTTATCAACAGCTGGATGAGAAAACTTATTGGGAGCTGCCGCCAGATCTTTCAGGCTCACCTCGTTTTGTAATAAAGAAAGAAGATACTGAGATGAGCCATTATCATTGGCAGAATTTGGTTGGTCATCCTTTGCATAAAGACTCCAGTTTTGCACAGAATGATTCTGAGTTGAATTATTTTCCTTCATATCAGAGAGAATAGATTGTTCAAGGTCCTCACATGTAAGAACTGCTGGAGTAACAGAAGGTTTATTGCAACTAACTAACTGCCCAGAGATTCCCTCTGTACCAAAAGTCGAGGTAGGTATTATAGGTTTGCAGGTAAGTTGATTTATTTCAGAAAAAAAGTTTGGAAAGTTGCGATCATTGACTTCTGCTGTCTTCACTCCAGACACTTGGGTTCCACCTTTCTCTTTACTAGACAAGATAACTACAGCTGGTTTCTTCTCTGAAATGAGGTGTGAATCCAAGAGATTAAAGGAAGAAAAAACTCATTTAGTTAAAATAAATAAATAAATTCTGAAATATTGAAGCACCCCTAAAAGCATACCTTCTTCACAAAGCAGATGAGCAAAATTGGAAGAATGTACCATGGAGCTCCCAGGGCATTCAGCTTTAGCATCATCATGCTGATGGAGCAACAAAACTGAAGGATGTCAATTTTTAATAGAAATCATGATTAAGAAATCATACAACTGTTAGTGACTAGAAACATACTTGCAGAAAGATAAGAAATTAATAAGCTGGAAATCTAGAAATGCAAAAGCTGGAAATCTATGATACAAATACTACAGTGATGGACTACCACTTTTTACTACATTCTGTTTGTTATTCATCTTAATGTTTCTACATCAGCCTAACAGCTTGTATCATAGAACAACGAGAACTCTTTCCGCCTTTTCCCTGTTAAAACCATGACCATAAACCTTGCAATATGGAATGTGAAAAACTGCTGGATAAAAATTTAGAGTAGATAAACCAACAAAAGGAGACATCAATACTTACAAGAGGCTATCACAGCATCAGAAGTATCATACCCCATTTAAAAATCAACTCTATATGCATGAGTTGAGAAGTAATTAAGAGGAATAGAAGAGCATCAATTCTATCTGCATGATATTTTCAACAAGCACGTCTAAGTATTAGCTCACTACCTCTGATAAAGGGGAATGGGCTAAGGGTTTTGTTCCAAGATTCTTCTCCAGGATCTTGTTGGAAAAACCTGGGGGTATAACAGGTCTGGATGCAGGAAGCCGTGCAGGAAGAGAAACCTCTGCAGGATCATTAGTTGAAGCTGGCAGTATCAGACACTCCTCTGATCCATTGATTGTATTCACTATACTATTATCATTTGCAGAATCCTTGAGTAGTGTGCTATTATCTGGGTCAAAATTTTCTTTATGTCCATCATCATTTTGTTTCTTCTGCTCTTGAATTGGTTTTTCCTGTTCCTTCCTCATCAACTCAAATGAAACTGAGTAGAAGATGTTAATGTTAGCAATAGGAGGCCCATTAATTGAAAGGAAAAATGCATCACTAAAACAAAAGGCAGAAGCAAACAAACAGGAAATTTACCTCTTCTCTTTTCTTCCTCTGCTGTCTCACGATCTAGATACTCAGCAGAGCCAAAGGTTTCATCATTGTACAAGTCTATATTCTGCTTCCCTAAGCCACATACAAACTGAAAGAATAGAACTTATTATAATTATTGACCAGATGTCTGTAACTTAAAGTTCAGTTAGTTCCTTTTTTCTTCTGAACTGAGAAAAGTTGGGGGGGAGGGGGGGTGGAAAGAACATATTTCCCATAACATGCAATCCAGAATTATAGACATTATATGCAGATGCTGATTATTCTAATGCTTTGGCATGGAAGAAAAATATAGTGCCAGCAGACCTCAAAAGGGCGTAAAGGACAGTATGGTTCTTTATGTCTATTGAGTTGATAAAGACCACTTCCTTGAGCTGTTGGAGCTGAAGCCCTAGATGCACCTGCATATACTCTTGGAAAAGCAACATTTCCCAAAACCCCATCATACTGAAATTTTTGCCAAGGACGTCGATATTGTTTAACGTTCTGCTGTCCAGAATCTGCATAATGATGTGAATGGTTCAACAAGCCACAAGAGCCAAATAACTCTGACTTCCATTAGGTAATTATCAACGAGGCAGTCAGGATAAAACCAAGGAAATTTCTATCTTTATTTGAATCATGTAGGATTGAACAATGACAAAAGAATATATAAGCCATTTAATAATGTAAGCACATATAACATATCATTCTATAAAATCTTAATTATCTTGAATGGTAAGTCAGATAATTGAGCACATTACATAGATGTACAGGGCAATTAAGGTGGTTGGGTCCATATCTCAACAGGGACAGACAGCATTTTTAAGCAAACCACAAGTAAAATCTTATTCTTCCAGTTCTTTGTAGAAGCACAAACTTATGTTATCACTGCAAGTCCTCAGAAATTCAAGCTTTTTACCAAGGCCTTCTGCAACATAGAACAGATCCTTAATATGGTACAATGCATAGAGTGGTAATGATCAATGTCATGAAGACAAAATCTAGTCCATTGCCTCAATCGTGTGATTTTATTGTGAACTGCCCCCAGCCTCAGAAGTTCCCGTCATGAACTACTCAAAAATGTTCAAAAGTGGAATGGATCTTTTCCATCATAAGTCCACGACACAGATGAAGTACTGAAACAATTATGAAATTTCACAAAATGACACTAGGAAGTTCAAATAAGAACCATCCTCAAATCAACACCTAGATCCAGGAGAAATGAGAGAGAAACTAAACCTGGGATAGAACCTTGGAGATCCATCCAGGCGATTGCAGAATCACCTATGGTTGGGTCTGGATTAATATAATTCCTTACTCTGTTTATACTTATAATATCACTCTAAGTAGAAATTCTGCTTTATACACCTTTGATATAAAAGGCTACTAATTAACACTCTTTACAATTTTATAAAAATATAATCTAACACTACAACTAGAAAAAACCTAAAAAATTCACTTAACAACTTAATTAATTACTAAATTTGGAGTCAGTAACTAAAAGAAGCTATAATTCAAATCTTCTAACAATTAAAACAAACTATAAGAGGGCAGGCAGTAAATGCACATGAAAGATGGTATCAAAACCAAGAGTGGTTGGGGGTGGGATTCATGAGATGTTCAGAGAATCATTTCCGATTATTTCTAATTTTCTTTGATGTTCAAAAACAAGTCAAGCAAAAATGGGTCCCAGATTAAAAGGATCAAATACACATATGTGCTCATAATTTGACAAGAAACCATAAGGGCCACATTGACATTCAATGGAACTAGGGTCCAAAAATGCTAACTTTTACACCGTTAAGGTCATCGTAAACCATAGCATCAAATATTCTCAAGTACAATCCAACATGCTCAGACAAAAAACCACAAATACAGGACCAATTCCTGCCACTTAGACATTGACAAACGTCAACCTAATGCCAATATGGCAACAGTACATGGTAGATGCAGAACAACAAAAGAAGACTAAGAAGTCATATTTGGCGTGATTCAACATGCGACAAAGTGTAGATAGAAAAAACCCAAGATACCCAAAATTCCTTCTCCAGGAGCCTGCATAACTTTCAAACGTGGAAAATAAACTTTTGTTCTGTTTATGCATAATAATGAACCAAATACAAACTAATAGCAACAAGACCATATGACGCTTGTTTACTTATCATCAAACGTAAATATTAACTCTTACGCATATGGTGAGATTGCTGCTATACCCACTGAATAAAAAGAGAGTTTAGAAAAGAAAATATCCTGAGCCAGTGAAAGCACTTATCCATCGATCCATCTAAACAAAAGCACTATCCCCATCTTACCATGTAGAGGGCAAGTCGCATATGGAAGCTATATTAACGTAACTAGTAACTACAAAGACCATAATAAATTCAATGTTGGGCTGATCATGTGCATAGAGGTATTGATTGAGTTACCTCGTAATACTGATGTTGTTGAGTTAACTTTTAAACTTCATGTGCATAATCAGTGATGAAGTTGAGAAATGTGAGACCTACAACATGGAACTAACTATTTTATGTTTCTGATCTTAAGAGTGAGAAATGGAGCCACATGTTAACAGTTATAGGCTTCAACACATATTTGTGACCAAGGTCTCACAAATCCACCACAAGAAAGGTCTGATGAAGCCTAGATTCTTAAACTAAAAGCCATGAAGGTATGCTCATATACTATAAACTTAATTCATTAAAAACTAAACCACATGGAACAGTTTGTGGATATCCTGTTTCACCATCTCACCACACTTAGGATCTTTATTTAGGCCAACAAGTTTCTATACCACTTCATCTCATGTTGTTCAGGCTTTGTCCTCATCATTGTAGCTCCTTCCTCCTTACCTGTGTAACTCCTGATCCTTGTTGCAGATGACAAAACAAACTTAGCTTTCATTCTGTCACCAGCTCTAATACAAACTCAACTTTTTCCTTTCTTTAAGAGATCTAACATCAGCTACAATATCTTAGTAGATTACAAAGCACCCCAGATTTATTTAAGAACCACATATTAAAAGGAAAAACATTTCCATCTGCATATTCCTCACAACACTACATAGATAACCACATGTCATGATTGATAATTAAGTCTGAATCAACTTGGACCAATCATAATTTTTTTAATAAAGTAACGTACACAACAACATATTCCATACTCAAAACTCACCTATGAAAATTATTCTAGGTTAAAAAATGTCAAAATGCTGTCTTAAACAGAATCATGCTGCAGGAGTATCTGAAAAATGCATAGACGTAAGTGATGAAGAGAAAATGAAAGAAAAAAAAAATGCATTAAAGAGTTAATGGTAAAATGAGAATAACTCAACCCACACACCTGAATTATGGTTGGACTGTGATGAAGCATATACACTGCTCTTGAAACTATGCAATGACTGATTAGAAGCTACTCTTTGACATTCTGACATGCCACTGATAGGATCATTAAATTCACTGTTCCATAGCATTTGAATCAGAACTATACAGACCCCGAACCCGTAATAGTAAAATAGTAATCGAAATGCAAACAAATCAATGAATTCAACAGCAGCAGCAACAACAATTGAGCCAACGAAATAATGTGGCTTCTTACCTTAGGAGGGATGAATCAAATCCACTTGGTAAATTTTTGCATTCATCTAGCTCAGCTAAAGATAAAAGAAAATCCCTTGCATATGAAATCCTTGACTGTCTGCATCATTAAAACAAAACCAAACAATAATTTTCCATTTGGTTGCTAAGAAAATGCTGGAAAAAAAAATAAACTAAAATTTGGAGTTTAAACTTTTTATTCTTTCGCGAACTCAAAAACCAAAATCCTCCACCCCACTGAACCTTAAAATTCTAAATTTCATTTTCTCAACAACCAAACAGCCGATATAGCAGAAGCTGCAAAACAAAACCATCAGCTTAATGCACAAATCACAACAACAAAAAAAATAAGAATAGCTAGAATTACTTTTGAGTTCCTTCAGAGGTCTCATCCGGTTCCGACCTTCCCGGGGAACACCGATCTTGATTTTCTGAGTCCATTTTTCTACGAAAAAAAACGCTACCAAAAGAAAAATCTAATCACAGTGTCTTTGCCTACAATTGCTTACTTCTCTACAAAGCCAAGTTCAATCACCTATCAATGCTACCATCTCTGTATTGAATACAAAGCCCTAGAGAGATTCACATGTACACACTAACATTGAGTTGTGGTGTTATGAACACTGTGTATATCAACACTCCATAGAGAACAACAAACACGGATTTTCCAGAATTGAAGTGACAGTATATGTAAGTTTTCTAAAAGGATTCTCTCGGGAAAATTCATAGGGCTTTCTCATGCAATGTGTGTTTGGTAGAATAGAAAATATGAGAAAATCAAAGATGTAAGAGAAGAGGATGTGGAGCCAGGTCCAAGGCCCACATGGATTACATGCCCAGGGAGCGAGAAAGTTGTAGCATATATATATCTATAGGGAGGAAAACCAAAAAAACAAAAATAAATAATAATAATAATAATTAATTAATTAATTAAATTTTTAATTTGAATTTAATGTACATAATTGAAATTTTGGCTATTGCGAAGACACGTTTGGTAACTATTTTCAAAAATGGTTTGAAAAAATAGTATTTGAAAACTATTTTATGATATTTCGTAGGATAAAAGTCTATTTGAAAACCTAAAATATTTTTAATACTTTTAATATATATTTAAAAATATTTTTATATTTAATGTTTTATTTTTAATCATTCTATAAATTTATATAATTATTTTTAAAAAAATCCTTAAAAAATAATTTTTTGTTGTCTTTTTTATTTATCAATTATTCTTAAAAATAATTATCAAACAGGTCCTAACTTGTGTTTCTAATAAATTGTCTTATTATCATAAAAGACATAAATTTCATATTAAATTTTATCATAATAATTAAAATAGTATTTATTTTCATTTTTCATTCTTATATCCCAATCATCAAAATAGCCCAAATAAGTATAATAATCTTATAATTATCCTTTAAATAATTAATTAATTTATGTTTATTAATTTAAAATTTTAGAATAAAATATAAAATAATATTTTTACAATGAATTTAATTAAAATCTTATTTTTAATATCCCTATAAATTAATAATTATTTATTTTTTATGTTTTATATAAAAAATAAAAAAATAAAAAACATGTTTCTTTTTCTTTCTACCAATGAAAATAAAGAACATGTATTATTCCTTTTAATTGGTATTAAATTTTTTTATTTTTGATAAAAACATGAAATATAAAAGAATTGTTAATTTCTCTTACTCGCTAAAAAAAAAACAATTAATATAAAATGGAAAATATTTTTAATTTTCAAAAATTAATTTTTTGTATTAAAAAAACCAAAATGATTATTTATGTCCAAGACTATAAAAATCCATTGAGTGTTACAAAATAAAATTTTTAATTAATTTTAATTGAGATTCACCATATATGTCATTGTTTTATAAAAATAAATATAAAAATAATTTATTTTATCAAAATATTTCAAAAATATATACCAAGGTATGTCAATAAAGTTTCATTGGAGATGTGTTGATGAAGAGAGATTACAATTTCTAATCGATTGACCAATTAGGTTATTATTGAAATAATAAGACATTCAATCATCATTAGGAATTACAATTTCTAATAGTTTTTATTGACTCCTTTAGCTAATAAGGGTGTAAATGAAAATTAAACAATCGATAAAACTAATCCAAACGGATTAGAATGATCAAATTGATTTGATTTTCAATAATAATAAAAATTAGTTCAATTTTAAAATTTTGAAAACCAACTTTATTGGTTTAATTTTCATTTTTCTATCTCCTAATAAAAAAAAATCAAACTAAATCAATATCTTAAGATTAAAATATGTTGTGATTTATAATTATTAAACTATCGTGACTTAAATATCTCATAACTTATAACTATTAAACTATTGTGGCCTGAGTTAAATTTTAAACTCAAGTCGCTTTAATTACTTCTAAAAAAAATGGTATTATATTAAGGGAGTATTTGGTAAATTAACTTAATAATTTAAAATGACATAATAATTTAATTTAAATTATTTAATAAATTAAATATGTTTGGTAAAATAACTTAATGATATAACTTAAAAGTTAAAAATAAATTTAAATAATAAGTAAAAATAATTAACTTATTTTTAAGTTTATATCTTCATTATACATTTGTATTCATATTATTTCTAATTATCTCTATGATTTTTTTGTTATTTTACAACTTCCATTATTATTTGATCTCTTTTATTTTAGTTATAATTTAAAAAGATAAATATGTTAATTTGATGATTTAAAATAAATTTTAAATTAATTTTATCAAAGAACCTTAATACTTAAAGTAAAAATTAAATAATAAGTTTTTAATTAACAACTTAAATATAATTTAACTTAAAATCAATTTTATTTAACAACTTAAATATAATTTAACTTAAAATCAACTTTATTTATTAAGTAATAAGTGTTAAGTTTTTGGATTTGCTTCTATATTTTATATTTAAAAAGTGACTCAAAGTATAAACCGATCATGTGAATTCCACTACTTTTTTCTAAAACAATCGATCTAACCACATCATGGCATTGATTTACCACTTAGTGTCGTGTTTGTGACCCGATACGTTGGGCAATCAATGCATTGGGATGCTTTGGGCCTAAACCCAACAACCCAATCCAACCCTATTGATCCATATTGGGCTGGCCAACCCAATCTCGAAAGCCCTAGGGCTAGGCCCATAAAGGCCTCCAAAACTCAGATATAAATATCTAATTTTCTAGGGTTTCGGCTTCTCCACTGCAACTGCGAGCGAAGCCCTAGCCCTTGCCCTTGCGTGCCTTCTCTCTCGCAACTTCACCGCAGCCATGGCGAGTCTTCCTCAGCGTTTCGCACTTTTTCTCTTTGCAAATCTGTGTTTCTGTGAAGTAACTGTTTTGTTAATTCCATTGTGCAGCCATGATTATCCCCGAGAAGAATCGGAGAGAGATCTCCAAGTACCTCTTCCAAGGTTTGTCTCACTCCTCTACTTGCGTTTACTTGATTTGTTTTGTTGTTTTTTCTTGTTTGGGTACCGAGAATCTGTAGAAAAGAGGATTAGAAATTCTGGGATCTTATGTTTTTATATTGATTTGTTTGGAAAAGCTGAGAGACTTGGTTCAATTAGGTCAAACAGTACTTTTAGGCATGCATTAATGAGGCGTTGTTCCCTGGGGACCCAAAATTTTGAAAAGTTGTGTGGCTGTTTGGATCTACGGACGAAGAGGGAAAGGGAAAGAATTAGAAGAAATATTACGGCTTGTTCGACCGTGGAGATGAGCTGAAAACGGAAACAGAAAATATGTTTATTAGCTCCTTGTCTGAAACTGTTTCGATAAGGATTTCTTGGAAAATGGAGCATTTTGGGAAAACAGTATAATCTTGCTCTCGATATTTGAGCACTTTGACAATTGAAAACATTTTGAACATGGTTTTCCTTTTTAAGTCCTTCAATTGCAGTCTTCATGAGATGTGAAATAGGATTGAAAAGAAAGTAGGACTGAAGTTAAGGGGAGATGGTAGAGAAAGAAACCTTATTTGGCTAAAACTTGTGGTTTTTTTTTCATTCTCTTTTCTGCTCTTACTTTTCATCATTCCCATTTTTCTTGCTACATTTTCCCAAAACAAATTCATCCTAAACAATTTGCTTGTTTTGGATGGATCATTTCGAGGAAAAACAAGATTTCAGTTTTCTGTACTCCGAGTATGGTAGAGATGTTATATCATTTCCCTAAGCATCAAGAAATGCTGGTTGAGATACCAAAAGAGAATTTATTTTTTCTGTTTCAATATTCTATTGAAACCACCGTTTTCATTAGTTTTCCTCATCTATATTTTATTGGCAACAAAACGAAGGATCATGTTTCATCTATTTCTTATATGTGATATTTTGCATGTGTGCAGAGGGAGTTTGCTATGCAAAGAAGGACTACAATCTTGCAAAACACCCAGAAATTGATGTTCCAAATCTGCAGGTGATTAAGTTGATGCAGAGCTTTAAGTCAAAGGAATATGTACGGGAGACATTTGCATGGATGCACTACTACTGGTACCTCACTAATGATGGGATTGAGTTTCTTAGGACTTACCTGAATCTCCCATCAGAGATTGTGCCTGCCACTTTGAAGAAGTCTGTGAAACCCCCTGGTCGGCCAATGGGTGGCCCACCTGGTGACCGTCCACGGTAATTCTATATCTATCATTTTTTTCTATGTCGGGTTCTTAGATTTTTTTCACTTGGCATATTGATTAATGTGTTAAATTGTTTTGAGCTTTTAGTGGCCCGCCTCGCTTTGATGGAGACCGTCCCAGGTTTGGTGATCGTGATGGGTATCGTGGAGGCCCTCGTGGCCCTCCAGGCGAGTTTGGTGGTGACAAGGGAGGAGCTCCTGCTGACTTCCAGCCTTCATTTAGGGTAATAATATCTCTCATAAGATTAGCATTAAATATCGGAAGGTGTCTATTTCTCTATGCAGTGCTTCATCCTATTTTTTAGCATCAATTAATTGTTGTTACTGTAGATGCTTAAATGACATTTCAAGGTTTTATGTGCTTCATATGGTGGTTGTAATCTTATCACACTCTAATTTGCACGAGCTTCTAAGTTTGTAAGTTACATGGTTATTTGAGTATGGTTTTTTTGGAACAATGAGAAGATGCATGATACTACTAAGGCCTCCTTTGGGTATTATTGTATGTTTCAAGGGGATGTAACTAAATTGGTGATGTCATATAGATAGCCAGCGGCATTCTCATTGATGGAACCCATTCAACATGATACAACTATGTTAAAGGGATGGGATTCATTCAACATGATATAGCTATGTGAAGGGGCTTCAAACACACTTGGTGACTCCCAAGTCCATGCACAGAGTTATTCATCTGCTTGGGGGCAACTGTGCTTGTGTGTGCACTAGGTTATCATCCCTTGGAGTGTGCTGGACCATACCAATGACACATCATGTGCAGGATATTGCATAAAAAATGACCTATTATGTGGTTTCAAGACTTTTGAAGGATTAGGTTATGGAAAACCACTATTAACCTGGAAGACATCAAATATTTTGTTGCTTTAGCATTGTATGGGTTTCATGTGTGTGTTTTTATTGTTTTACCCCCAATTTATAGCTTAGTCTCCAATGCCTTTCAAATTGTTTGTGGAGAGGGATTAGCATCCCCATAATCAGTAAGTGGGAGAGGGGAAACGGTCTCAGTTGTCAGGTCAGAAACTAAGTGATGGTAGCCTGTGAGCTTTTAGACTAATGAGTAGTAAGGTTTGGGGGGAAGGGGAAGAAAGAGGGTTGTTTCAGTCTTGAGCACTTGTCCTCTGTCTAGTCAGGATTAAAGAGGTGCAAATCAGAATCTCAGGCTTTTATTATCCATTTTTATTTGTACATCTGAAAGGCATTCTGTTTGTCATAACCTCTCTTGTGGCGTCTTGTACTGGTTATTTGTGCCTAACATACTTCTTTGAAGGATTCACACTTGTATCCCCCCATTTTAATTTGCTCATTTTATCTCTGCAGGGGTCGGGTGGAAGGCCTGGCTTTGGACGAGGAGGTGGAGGTTTTGGTGCTGCACCATCAAGCTCAAACTTTTGAAAATTGTTGTTGCCTTAAGTTTCATAATTTTGGAAATTTTAGGAGTTCAAATTTAAGAACTTATTTGATGGACGTGTTGAATTTTTCATGGTGTTAGATCCAAAGTACATTATTGAGCTTACTATGAGATATATAAGTTTTGCTGAGTTTGATTGTTGATGGAAAGAATAACTCCTCTACACTTCACGTCATGATTATTCATATAAATTTTTTAAACTAGTCTGCAAGCCAGTAACTAGAGTAAAATTTTAGATAACATTAAGTTTATCCTTCTCTGACTTTCCCAAACCTGGCCAGTTATTGTGATGTCCCATTTCCAATCACTTTTTTTGGGCATGTTTTGTAAACATGAATGAGGAATGAGACTGAATATATTGTTTGGATATGTTTGCATACGAAGAATAAGAATGAATATTTTGTTTGTTTTTATTTGATTATGAAAATGAATATTTTATTTTTATATTTATTTATTTTTAATAGGAATGTATTTGGATATTCCAATTCTTGTGTTTGGATACAAATGGTAATATAAGGTTAAACTGAAAATTTGTTCTCATTTCAATATTAAGTTAAAAATGGAATATAAATGAATTTTTTTTTAAAAAAAAATTGTTTTATATCTTAAAAAATTAAAATTTATTTGTTTTTTATATTATTTTAAAAAGTTAAAATTTATTTATTTTTATATTCATTCAAAATAGACTAGTATTAATAATTATTAATTTTGAATATTTATTTTTTATTCATAAAAAATTAATTAATTATACTCTTATAAGATGTTAATATCCGCCATTTTTATTAAAATTATAAAATCATATATATAGTATTAGAAATTATTATTTTTGAATTATTATTATTTAATATTTTTTTAAAAAATCAATTAATATTAATATCTATATTTTTATAATATTCATAAAAAAATGTAATTTATGATTTTATTATATTATTAGTATTTATATTTTATTAAAAACTATTTATTTTTTAACTTATTTGTTTTTAAAAAATTAATGTTATTTTTAATAAAACGTGAATTAAATTAATTTACAATATGTAAATTGCATTTACCATTTATGCTTTTTAACAAAATCAAAATAAAAAGTTATTTTTCAAAATAAAAAGTAATTTACAATATATACTTTTCATTTTTAATTTTTGAAAAGTACTTTTAAAAATAACTTACATTTTAAAATTAAAATACCTTCCAATAATCGGAATGTGTTGAATTAAAATTTTTTGAAATTTCATTTATATTAGAATCACTTTTTATTTTATGCCAATGATCATTTGAATTATTTAAATATAAAAATAAAAGAAAAAAAAAAAACCCATTCCTACTTAATGGAAATTAGCGTATGGAAGGTCATCAGACAACCTTATGACAACATGAATGGAATCAAAGGAACCCCAATTTATATTCACTCGATTGTATTTATGTTGACTCAATTGTACAAAATGAAAAGACCCACACAATCCTGAAAATTCGAAACAAAACAAACCAAAAACATTAACAGAAGGGAACCCTACAACACTCAAGACCATT
This sequence comes from Vitis riparia, assembly GCF_004353265.1. Taxonomy (NCBI): domain Eukaryota; kingdom Viridiplantae; phylum Streptophyta; class Magnoliopsida; order Vitales; family Vitaceae; genus Vitis; species Vitis riparia. The sequence continues at coordinate 18,775,807 of NC_048446.1, read as the reverse complement.
TACCTTTGGACACCACCTCATTTTTGCTTTCTTTTTGTTTTTACACGGTACACCAGATACTCATAAGAAAGGGCTAGACTTGCACCTTTTAATCACTCAGTCCACTTCCTCCATCTTGCTCTCCTCATTGCCATCCTCCTCCAAAGGAGGCATGTCAGCATCCTCCTCACCAACCTCTTCCCCCTCATCAATGCTCAGACCCAACTTCAACATCCTGTGGATTCTACCTGCAAATGTGTTTGGATCATCTAGACTGAACCCAGAAGTCAGGAGGGCAGTCTCATATAGGAGCATCACAAGGTCCTTCACTGATTTATCGTTCTTGTCAACCTCAGCCCTCTTTCTCAGCTCCTCCATGATCCCATTGTCTGGGTTGATCTCCATGGTCTTCTTGCTTGACATGTAAGCACCCATGCTACTGTCCCTCAATGCCTGAGCCTTCATGATCCTCTCCATGTTTGCAGTCCATCCATACTCCCCAGTCACTAAGCAACATGGGGAGTCCACAATTCTATCAGAGACCACCACCTTCTCAACCTTGTCTCCCAAAATGTCCTTGATGGTCTTGCAGAGGTTCTCGAAAGACTTCTTCTTCTCCTCTCTCTTCTTCTTCTCTTCCTCACTCTCTTCATCAAGCTTCAAGCCTTCCTTTGTTGCAGAAACCAACTTCTTCCCATCATATTCTTTCAATTGTCCGACGGCATACTCATCAATGGCATCAACCATGAAGAGCACTTCGTATCCTTTCTTCTTTAGCCGCTCCAAGAATGGAGAGTTCTCCACTGCCTTCTTGCTCTCACCAGTGATGTAGTAGATGTCCTTCTGGCCCTCCTTCATCCTGGTGACATAGTCCTTCAAACTTGTCATCTCTTCACCACTTTTGGTCGAGTAATATCGGAGCAGATCAGCCAGTTTAGCTCTGTTCTGGCTGTCTTCATGAATACCCAACTTCAAGTTCTTGGAGAAAGCATCATAGAACTTGCTGTAATCATCCTTGTTCTCCGCAATCTCATTGAACATCTCAATGCATTTCTTCACCAAATTCTTCCTGATCACCTTCAGAATCTTGTTTTGTTGAAGCATCTCACGAGATATGTTGAGTGGCAAGTCATCAGAATCAACAACGCCTTTCACAAATCCGAGGTACTCTGGAATGAGCTCCTCGCAATTGTCCATAATGAACACCCTCCTCACATAAAGCTTGATGTTGTTCATCTTCTTCCGGGTGTCGAACAGATCAAATGGGGCTCTCTTTGGGACAAAGAGGATAGCTTTGAACTCGAGCTGTCCCTCTACCGAGAAGTGCTTAACAGCAAGATGGTCCTCCCAATCATTGGTCAGGCTCTTGTAGAATGAGGCATACTCCTCCTTGGTGATCTCCTCTGGCTTGCGCAGCCAGATGGGCTTCTGCTTGTTGATGAGCTGCCACTCATGGGAAACCTCCTTGATCTTCTTCTTCTTTGATTTGGTCTCTTTCTCCTCATCAACTTCCTCAACAGCTCCTTCCTCATCCTTCTTGGGCTCATCATCCTCATCATCACTGATCTCTTTCTCAGTTGTCTTCTCAGTCCAGAGATAGATTGGGTAGCTGATGAACTCAGAATGCTTCTTCACAAGGTCTTTGATTCGCCTTTCTTCCAAGTACTCCACCTGCTCATATTATCACAAATCAGAATCAACATCAAATAACCCAAAAACACTGTTCGTTTCCCCCCTCAACTTTTTACGTAGGCAGACAGGGTTTAATAGAATCGAAGTCTTACCTGGTCGTCCTTGAGGAAGAGGGTGATCTTGGTTCCTCTCCCAAGCGGCTCTCCAGAAACGTCCCTGGTAACAGTGAATGACCCACCAGCTTGAGACTCCCAGATGTACTGCTCATCGTCATTGTGCTTTGTTGTCACAATGACCTTCTCTGCAACTAGGTAGGCTGAGTAAAACCCTACACCGAATTGGCCTATCATGCTCACATCTGCTCCAGCCTGCAACGCCTCCATGAACTCCTTGGTTCCAGACCTCGCAATTGTTCCCAAATTGTTCACCAGATCTGAATAATAAAATGAATTAATCAATCAAAGCGAGACCAAATGGCTTAAAACATGAGCATGATCCAATGATGGTATAGCCTATATCAGCCCATGATGCTGTGTGGTTATAGAGGAAAAAAAATTGAGAACAAAACTAAATTATATTCATGAGACTAGATTTCTTTCTACTGACTTCTTTTTCTTGTTCGTTTCCTCAACTTGGCCAGCAACCAAACACTCCGTTTAGTTGAATGGAAGGCATTGGAGAGTATGAATAAAATAAAAACAAATTTGGATTTTAGGTTTGTTTCTCTAAGGTTCATTTTCTGTTAGAAGAATCACTAACTCTTAATCTCGGAACCATTCCATGTGAGCAAACTATTATTAAAAAATTCTATCTTTTTAAGCTCAATTTTCTCCGGAGCCAAACAGGGGCGGGACAAACTCAATTTTTTTAGTCAAAATCTCTACCTGCTTTGGTCATTCCGATGCCACTGTCAATAATAGAGAGGGTCTTGTTAACTTTGTCCGGTACAATCCTGATGAACAGCTCGGGCTGCGCATCCAATTTGCTCTTGTCCGTCAGGCTCTCGAATCGAATCTTATCCAAGGCCTACACCCACATCCCACACCATCAGAGTCTAGACTCAACCAAGACCCAATTCAAATACATGCGATTCTATCAATTCAGAGAGTTTTAAAATTGAAAACACAGTTTTAGAGAAAGGAACTCACATCAGAAGCGTTGCTGATGAGCTCACGAAGGAAGATCTCCTTGTTGCTGTAGAAAGTGTTGATGATGAGACTCAGAAGCTGATTGATCTCAGCCTGGAAGGCGAAGGTTTCGGCCTCTCCCATCTGCACATCCGCCATTCAGAACCAACACAAAACACTAGTTTGTGGCGCGCGACACTGAACGAAAGCTCTGGATATTTTTCTTGCCAAATTGCAAAGCTCTTGATCGGTGGAAAAATGTGAGCATTTCAATATATTTATATCGAAGATACGAGGGTTCTGGTGCCTTCCCTTTCCAGTAATTTCCCGAGAAAAAGGGAGCGAAAATCTTTCGTCTCCTCCCGTTTCTGGATTCTTCTACTGTATTCTGGACATCCTCAAAACGACGTCGTGTGGCTTGAGATAATGCCTTAGGGATTGGAAACGGCGTCGTATGGTCGGTTTCTTAGACAAATTTGCCGCGTTATTCAAGTTTTGAATTCTAGCCGTCTAGAAAATTCAGATTCTTTAAATATAAGAAAATGTTGAATATCTAATTATATTGATATCCCTTCGTGAATGTCAAAAATGTCCAATGAGTATAATAATCTATTAGGTACAATAATGTCATTCTTAATATCAGGATAAGTCATTCAAATGATGGATCTTAGAAGAGGTTTGTGTGGTGTGACGTGGAACGTCATAAAAAGATTTTGAACACTAATTGATTTTTAAATGAGATGTTCAAAACTCAATCCAAGAATTAATATCAAAATCAAGGATTATGAGTTCGAGTTATGAGAACCTTATATTTAGGGTGCAATAATGTTACTTTTAAGCCTAAGGTAATGATAGGTTAGGTGTAATGTTGTCGTCACCATGTTTTGAAAAATATACCATTATTTTTAGAATTATTAATTTATGAATCTTATATTAAAAAGATAACTCTAATTCCTTGGAACTTTTTTGAAATAATTATTAAAAACATAAAATTTGTTACGACCAAATAATAATTGTTTTTTAACATGTTACTCTAATTATCTCATTTGTTGCAAAAAGGGCAAAAAAAAAAAAAAAAAATTCCAAAATCCACTTTAAACAAATTTAAAAATGGATATGGTTATGATTTTTATTTTTATGTACCAACATTTTTTTAAAAAGAATTAATAATAATAATATGATGCTTAGCTCCCCTCTTGATCTTGCTTTCTTTTTAATGGTTTTGAGAGTTGAACTTCAAGGTGTTACTTCTTTCATATTTTTTTTTTGTTGAACCTTCCAACTGTCTGGGTACAAGCAGAGGGAGCTTTAGAATGTAATCTTTGTTTTATCTGGATCTATTTACACTGATTTAGTTGTTACAAAACAATAACTATTTGAACGAAGGATGCAGGTGATGTTTGTTTTTTTATTTAATTTTAAATAAAAATTAAAATCTAATAGTAATATTAAGTTGTTTATTTATATAATATTTGATTTTTATTAAATATTAAAAAATAAACAAAAATCAATATATTATTTTTTTTATTTAAAAAAAATTAAATATTTTGATTTTTTATTATTATAAGAAAATTAAAAAAACAAATGACTTAAAATTTAAAAGCAAATTGATTTTAGTAAAACGCTAAAAAAAATAAACACCCTAAACACTAGCATTCTAAGTCACCAAATTGAGAAATAACAAAAATAAAATACATGAAAAAATAATTTTCAGTAATATATTTTAACAAATATGTATATAGTTTAATATTTTATTTTTTTATTTGTAAGAATAAGAACAAAAACCGGAGAGGCACTAAAAATGTTTTTATTTTTATTTTAATTCCGGCTCCATCAAGCATGTCCTTATAATATTTTCTTCAGTCCGCATGCCATTTGGAATTGGCAGTTGATGGCGGGTAGGTCACTGAAGAAGAAGAAGAAATCCGATCTCAAACCCTACCCTCCCATGGCTTCGAAGTCTTCTCCTCTCAACTGCACTAAAATCTCTATTTTTATTTCTCTTTTCTTGGCCTCAATTGTAATCATCTTTTTGAGCTTACCATCAAAGGCTCTTAACAGCTTCGATTCAACTCAAATCTACTCTGTTGAAGTCGTCCAAGAGTTTCATCACGACCCATATGCGTTTACTCAGGTAAACCCTTTTGTTGATTTCTGTGTCCACTTCTCGGGTTTTTGTGGGTTCTTTGCTGATTTGACTATCTGGGTCTTCTGTAACTGTTGCAATCAAGTACGGATATGATTTGTTCTTTCTCTATTTAATCAAAAAAATTTTGAATTCTGGGTTGTTGAAAACTAATCTTGAAATGATGATATTATGGATTAGAATTTGCAGTTTGTATGTAGCATGAGTAATTTAGGTTATTTTTTGTTTAATTATCTGGGTTTTGTGGGATGGTTATGGGATGTTGAAATTTAATCTTGAAACGTTGATGAGGTGGATTTTGCAATTTGTATATGGTATGAAGGATCTAGCTTATTCCTTGATTTTTTGGTCTGGGGATTGGAATTCAGTCCGGTTAATGGTACAATTCAGTCGAAGTAAGCATGTAGGAGACTGGAATTTATTTGGATTTTTGAATGTTGGAACATGGTTTAGAAGAGAGACGAGAAACTTCTTTATTTTGATTGCGGAGAAGGGAAAAACCAATGCAAAATTCTATGTTAAGATGTTTGTGTTTGTGCTTCATTTCATCTCAGTGATAGTTCAGTAGTAACTGTGCAATGTAGCTTATGACCGAGACCCAGAAAAAAATAAAAAATCTATGTCTGACTAGCATTCTAAATACTGGAAATCACTTAGAATAATTGATCTGGTTTTTTTTTTTCCCCTGAATGGAATTCAAATTGCATTACATGCTTTGTTTAGTTGGTGTTCATTCAATGCTTGTTTGCTTTCAGGGGCTTGTTTATGGAGGGAATGAAACCTTGTTCGAATCAACTGGTCTATATCAAAGGGTGAGTTTGTTTTCTGACATGTTTATTACCTTTTACTTTCTCCCTTTTAGTTATGATACACAGTGGGGTTTTGGTTCCCAAATATTGTTGTCTACATTCTTTTTGTCTGAAAAACATTTAGAACTTTGCCGTTATTTCTTTGTGGAATATGAAGCCCAGTCATTTGTTTTGAATAACTTGTGATGTAACAATTGCAATATGTCAACTTGCACGGCATTTTGACATTTTTTTATAGGCTTAAAGGCTTATGCTTTTTCCACAATGACTGGATATTCTATATGTTGTTAGCCCCATAATAAGTTGTGACACAAGGTTCTAGGTGGTTATTGCTGCATCTTTTTCATTTTCCCTTTTCATAGGCAAGTTATTGCTGCATTTCTTTACTCAGATCTCAAATGATTAGAATCGTTAAAACCACCTATATACACTCCACTAGTATTTTTTTTTCCATTGGATTCCAAATAGGTCTAGATCCTCTAAAGCGAGAGGTGCTCAAAATTAGGATTACATTTTCATTATGCATATAGGTGTCCTGAATATAAAGAAGAGTTATTTTATTTAATTTGTTTGTCATGTCCTTTTGAACAATAATGCAGCTCTAAAGGCCTGTAGTTAGGGGCCAGTAGGAATATCACAAATCATACAAGAACAACAAAATCTAGTCAGGATCTGAAATGGACAATTTTCATTTGTATGTAATGTAATTTACCCAAAAATTTGGGAAGTCAGTTTTCTTCTCTTCACTCTCTCATAAGGCGTCTTCCTTTTCTTAAAATTTTGTATTCTTAATAATCACAAGAAAATTTTACTTTACCTGGAATTTGGTTGTAGAAGCTCTATTCTATAATGAAGTAGACCAAGCCCTAGAAGCTGCAACATGAATTATGAGTGAAAGATGAAGCCTTTATCTTGGTTTAATAGCCTTACTTGAAACTAGAAGTTAATGCTTTTTGTCTTCTCATTTTGTTTATATGTAATTTATAGCAGCTATATCTGTAATATCTTCATTTTTCTATGCTGTAGACTTCATGTTTGCAGTTCTGCAGCCTGATTTTACTGTTGATTTCACAGTTCTGCAATTTTTCTATGCTGTAGACTTCGGGTTATGCTTAGCTGATTTTTCACAGTTCTGCAGCTTGATACCTAAGTATTTGACATTTGATTTGTTTCTTTCCTTACCCCTTCTTATACTTATCATTTCAGTCATCGGTTCGGAAAGTGGCTCTTCATACTGGGAAGGTAGAGATCAACCTCTTTCATGGTTCTTTGCATGTCATAAAAATTTCTTTTATATTGACCTACAGTCCATAAAAATATCTGTATTTGTGAACAAAATTGTTTGTTTGCTTAAATGTATTGATGATGTAATGTTGAAGGAATAAATTTTGTTTCGTTTAGGTTTGATTTGGTAATAAAAATGACATTGAATTTGTTATCATGAATCTTGATTATGTGTATAGTTTAACCCGATTGATTACTTATCAAATTTAGAACAAAAAACACAAAATTATAGAGCAAAATTGTTGTTTGTAGCCTAATAGGATGCTATATTGCACTTGATATGTAGGTTCTCAATGCTCAGTTTGCTGGTGCTTGCTGGAAATATCAATTCCCACAAATTTTGCCTCCACTTTATTTACTCCATATTGTGTACCCTAGGGGTGATTCTTATGCTCTATATTTCTTGCCTATCTGTAGCCTTTCTTCCATAATTGCATGGGACAAAAAATTTTCTGAGCTAGTGTATCTGCATTCATTGTAGCATCGTTTTCTTTTCACTTTCCAATTTTATAATGGTGCCTGATTTGTATCTCGCTCAAGTAAACCTCCATTTCTATTTGTTATCTTAGCATGAAAAACTTCCACAAGGTATTTCTGTGGAAATTTGTATCTAAAAAAATTCAATTTCAAAATGATGCCCATTTCCACTATTAGCACTGAATAACTTGGTATATATGCACTTATTTGATTTGATGCCTGCCATCAGGACCTAAGTTATCTCCTAAGCAATGATTTTTCCTGCATCTAATGCTTCAAGTGTTTAGTTTCAATGGGCGGTTATGCTTTTTAAGTAGACTTGTCAGCGATAGGATTAATAAAATATTTTTATCCTGGAAAGTAAGGTTGTGAGTTACCTTTGATAGTATACATACAAGTCTAAATTATTCGAACTTTTTAAAGGAAATTTCTATTGATTCTATGGTGAAAATATTTTTCCAGCCGAAAGCTTTTCATTGATAATTTTGTGATGTTTTTAGTCACTGTGAGAATTGCTTGAGATGTAATATATTCTGTTACCCAGCTGTTTTAATCTAAAAGTTTCTTTCATTCTGTATGTACAGGTTGAGGCTCTTCAGAAAATGGATGATTCTTATTTTGGAGAGGGTTTAACTCTTCTTGGTGAAAGGTTTGTGAAAAAAAAACTCGGACTAGTTACAGTTGGGTTCTCTTGCTGATTTAGCAAACTGAGAGATAAAACTGTAATTATGAGACAGTTAACTTTGCTTCTTTCGGGATTGGCACTTTGTTAGTTTTTGTTTTTGTCTGTTATTTGGTGTGGGGGGTTGTGGTTCGAGCTGCAAGATTATCCTGATCAATTTCCATTCTCAAAGAATTAGTTGGTATATAAGTGTTCAGCAATATACTCTTTATTAACTTTTCTTGTATTGTCATGGCAATCATCTGGAGTAGCATCTCTTTAATGTGTTATATATCTAATTTAGTAAATTTTATTTAGGTTATATTGTTGGAACCGTTGGATAAGAAATTTGTGTTTATATTATAGTTTGCTTGTTCCCTATCTTTTGATGTGGTTGATTCTAATTGGTTTGGCACTTGGACAATTTGCTTTTGTAGCCATTCTTAGTTCATGTGATGACAGAAAGTATTATCATGGGAGATGTAAAAGGCAATAATAGCCCCTTGAGCCATTGGGAATTTGGGACCCCATATTGTTTGAGGCACCTGGTTCAGTGAGACAAGGTGATAATTGCTAGAAATGTGCATATGTAAAACATTAAAAGGTGTTAAATGTGAATCTATTAAATATTTGAAACAGGATAAATTTTTGTATGTGTTAAACTACTAACACTTAATGTTTATGCTTTCCCTCCAGTAAGATTGAGCCAGTTCCTTATTCTTGTGCATGGTATTTTGTTTGTTTGGCTTCATAATGGTGCTAATATGTAGTGGAATGAAAATCCAAATTCACTGTTGATTCCAATATACTAATCTTGTGTGTCTTTTGTAGGTTGTTCCAAGTAACTTGGTTGAAGAAAACTGGTTTCATTTACGACCGAAATGATTTAAGCAAAGTTTGTGCTTCATCTGATTTACTTGTACAATCTACTTATTTATTTTTGTTATGGTTGTCACTTCTCAGTGTGTTTCTTTCATGATTTAAATTAAGAGGGACTATGGAACATAAAAAGAGCAACAACTGACTTCTACTTATTCCAATATTGTAGATTTTTTTTGTCCAAAAAGAACTCCATTATCATATCTGATGTTTTATTGTCTCAGCATTGATGCTTATTCCTCAAAATATCGTGGACATTATGATATGATTGATGTGTTCTTGCCACACTTTTGATAGCTTACATTTTGTTTCTTCTTGGTGTGCTCTTTTGGAATAAGATGCATTCTTTGTGAAGAGTCCAATTAGTTGCTTGCCAAGATCTGTTATGACATTCATGCTTTTATTCTCAGTGCAGTTTGAGACATTTACTAATCATATGCGGGATGGTTGGGGACTGGCAACTAATGGGGAAGTTTTGTTTGGAAGTGATGGAACTTCGACACTGTATCAGATTGATCCTCAATCAATGAAAGGTCTTTTTTATACAAATTCTTTCAGTTCCAGTACTTTTTTCTAACAATTTATTTTTGAGGTAGAGGCTACAATTTTCTCTCTTTCCTTTTGGGATGGAGGGGGCTTTGGTTAGATTTCTTAAATTACTTGTGATGTCTGTTATCACAGACATTGTACATTTGCTAATTCAGGTAAATGGTACAGGGCCTTCAGTGGGTCTTTTTCCCACCATGATATGTTGATTTAGCTTTATTTTTTTCATTTTACATTTTTATTGCATCTAAAATGATTTTTTATTTATTTATTTACAAATGCAGTCATAGGAGAACATGTTGTCAAATACAAAGGTCATGAAGTACACAACCTCAATGAACTAGAGTTTGTAGATGGCGAAATTTGGGCAAATGTTTGGCAGGTTTCTCCCAACTTTTGGCAGTATATTTATGGGTTTCGTATTTTTTGGTGTACTCTCAGTAGTGGATGGTGAAGTTGTGATGGACCATAACATATAAAAAATTTCTGATTTTCTGAAATAGCAACTTCATAAGCTATTTCCCATATTATCAACCTTGGGAAAATATGTATATATTGTTTTGCATCTTGTAATTTTACTTCTGATGACAGGAGATTGTGGACCTCGAAAAGTCATTGGCCTTGAAAGGTCATTGGCTCTTCTTTTCTCTTTTCTAAGAAAAGGGCTAAAAAATTACACCAACTTTACTCTGTGAAGACCCTTGACATGGTTAACCTTTCTTTTAAAAAAATGGAACCCCTCTCTGTATGCAATATCGACGTTTTTAATCCTGTTTGTTTATACTGACTGCGCCTCACTTAATTGATACAGGTGTCCTGTTTATAAGAAAGGGGATTACAAGAGATCTTGTGTTATCTTGTTACCGGTTTAAATATTTTTGTTACTAATGTTTTGACTATTTGAATTTTTGCATTAGATGATACAACTTACATTGAAAAAGGTTCTTTTGTAGCCTTGATCACTTCTAAAGTCAATGCATTGTTAATTTGTAGACTGACTGCATTGCCAGAATATCACATGAAGATGGCACTGTGCGTGGATGGATTCTCCTAAACAATTTAAGGTTTTTCTTTATGTTTCAATTTTTCTTTGTAACAAGTTGCTTATAGTTAAATTAATTATGAGACAGTTAAGCTATTTTCACTTTTCTTAAATCAGTTAATTCACTTTTCATTTTTTGTCCTCAATAGGGAAGGATTGTTAGCAGCTGGAAGAAGAGTAAGTATTGAAACCTATGAAAAATGCTTTTCCTTTTGTAAATGCAGTTTGTGAAGCAATTAAGACTGATTTTCCTTGCACAATTGTAGCATTGAGACCTAATAGAGAAAAATGCCTTGGCTTGTGAAGGAATTAAACTGATGATTGGTTCTGTTGGAAGAATGAGAGAAAAGAAAGAAATGTAAAAGATGCTGCATTTCACATTTCTCTCTCTCTCTCTCTCCACAGAATCACTCTGATACTAAAGAATTCATTGTTTCTTTCTCCTTCACTTATTCACTCACACAGGAATTTCACTGTCTTCCAGGACATTGATGTTTTGAATGGCATAGCATGGGATAGTGAGAAAAACCGCCTTTTTGGTAAGCTCCATTCAACTCCTTCTAAACAATAATCACCATTATATCATATGCAGCCTGTTTTATTCTAATGGTGAACATGTGGGACACTTCTAAAAGATCATGCTATGGAAGAAAAATGGCAATGCTCTTTGGAATGATAATTATTCATCAAATGTTTTCATTTTTTATTAGGGTACACTATCAATCTTGTATACTTTCAAACCCTTTTATGCTAGTGGTAACTCCACTCCAAAAGCTTCCTTCTGTATAATTCTAGTACAACCCCTTATGCCATTTCATAATTCCTCTCCCAAATTCCTTTTTCCCCTGTTGCTATTTCATCTTCAAACAACACTGGTTTTTCGTGTTTGAAGTTTCATCATTTAGCACCCTGCTCAAAACTCATTTCCCATTTCCCATTTCCCATTTCCCATTTCCCATTTCCCATTTTCCACCTTGTATGTAATGGCATCATTATCCATGTTTCACGGTTTGGTTTTGGTGTTCTTGTTGCATATTATAAACTGTTGTTTGCAGTGACAGGAAAATTGTGGCCCAAGCTCTATGAAATCAAGGTGAATCCAATGAAGAGACGGTTTCAAGATGGGGTCATTGAGCAGCTTTGCCTTCGGATGCCATTCTTTACATGAAATCCATACATGTGGAGAAGATCTGGACATGACAAACAACCAGCTGATTTTTTTCCTCGTGCAGGGTCCAGAGCCCAGGAAGCATGGCACTTAGCCCATTTCTCAGGGGTCTTAACTGCATCGTGTCCTATTTGGCTGCCGATTAGACCCTGTTTGGATATCTGTAGTTCTGTACAATGAGAAGGAAATTGTTGTTGAAATTAATCACAGCCATGATATATTAGACCGGACCCTCTCTTTTTTTTAGCTAAAATCTTAACTAATGTACTCACTATCCTTTAAATAGGCTATTATATAGGGTAGTTTTAACATTATTCACATTTTTTATAATTTAAAAATTAGCTTTAGGACATGTTTGGAAACTTTCAGTTTGAGTTATTAAAAATGAGAATAAAAAGTTTATTCTTATGCAATGTAGCGCTTTTGACTTAAAAGTATATGAAATGCTAATTATTTTTAAATAGATGCTTGAATTTTGTATTTTATAAATTTGAGTTTCTATTATGCGGTTTTTTCATATGAATGCATAAAATCACACTTTTCCCGATTCAAGTTCTTCTTTATAACATGATATTATGATTTATCTCTATTTTTATTTCCTTACTAATTGTTTAAGAGGACTATATCATATCCTTAGGAGGTCTAAATTTAGATTGCAACATTCAATAACCAAGTGTTCATTTTTGTTTTTTGTTTTTTGTTTTTTTAAATAAAAAATTCTATATAAAAAGTATAAATTCTAATAAAATGTATGGACTTATATTATACCATTAAAAATTATTTTAATTTTTTTTAATTTAAAGTACTAGAAAAATTTAATACCTTAATTTTAAATTCATTTAAAAAATCATTGTATTCTCAATCCTTCAAGAGTTTTTGTATTTTAAATACCATTTTTTTTTTCTTTTTAAAAAAAAAAACCAAACAGACACTAAATTTGATATAACAAAAATTTGATATAACAATTTTGTTTGATTTTTAATTTAGTGGCGATATTTAATCATTAATTGGAAAAGAAAATGTCAAGGCATATTTTATTTTATTTTTTTACCTTTTAATAGTACCGGCAACAAAAAAAAAAAACTTACATATATCTATATTTCTCCTTAAAATGCTTATCATTTTAATTGATAATTAAATAAAATCACAAGTAAATAAGTTGACATAAAAGATTTGGAACTATTCAAAAGGCTTTTAGAGTGGTATTTGTTTTTGGCTGAATAATTAAAAGTAACTTGTTGACATCGTCCAAGATAATTAAAATGAACTTGTTATCAATAGATTTACTCTAGTTATGTTGGATAATGTTAATGGATTACTTTTAACTTAATAAAAAACTAAATATTTTAATTTTTTCTATTCTACCAAAAAAACAAACACCACCCAATCTTGTTCTCAATCCCAATCCCAATCCTTATCAAAGTAGTTTTTCCATATTAAATCTGCTAATCATAATCCATCCTCTTTCTCATCAGTCTCCATATCTGCATGAACTTCCATCTTTTTTTTTTCCTTCAAACATGTCCTTGGATCTCTCATTCCTCTTCCACAAACTCCCCAACCTCTTCAACCTCCAACTATGGATCTTGATTGCCATTTGCCTAGTACTCTCCTTCATTCTTTTCTCCATTCTCTTCTATTCTCTTTGCTTTATTTGCCATAAAAGGAAAAAGTCCCATGCAGCCCATTTCTGCATTGAAAAGCCTGTCCTTTCGAGGTGTAGTGCAACTACAGAAATGGATAGGAGGCTGTTGTCAGGGGTTGAGGTGAATGGTTCCGGCCAATGGTGCAGTCATGCTAGTGGGACGACTGATCTTGAGAGTTATGATTCCGATGTGGGATCCAGAGTGAGGAGTGTGGCGTTGGATCATGGGTGGGGGAAGTGGTATAGTCTCGAGGAAATTGAAGTGATCACCAATGGTTTTTCTGATGAGAATGTGATGGATAGCGGGTACTCCTGGGTGGTTTATCGCGGGATGTTGTTGGATAACAGGCGAGTCGCGGTGAAAGACTTGGTGATTGAGAGGTACCCAGTTGATGATTACATTTAGATTCAGTTTGGTTCTCGGGAAAAAGTAAGGAAAAAGGAAGGGAAGTGATGAAAATAGCCTCAGATCAAAGGATTAGTTCATATTTCAGCAACTTTTAGCGTCATTTTTTTTTATGGGTTTTGGAATAGAAATCTATAAGATTAAAATTTGATTATCTTGTTAACATTGATTCCAAGTTTATTTATGAAATTTATGGATGATCATCAGTGAAAATCATGAGGAGTTTATGGTGGAAATAGAGACAATTGGGCATGCTACTCACAAGAACCTGGTCAAGTTGATTGGATACTCCATTGAAGGAGATCACAGGTAACAATTCTTATTAACTATACCGAAAACCGGATTCCTTAGCATTAAAAAATCGAGATATTCAAACCCTTAACATTGTTATTTCTGTTTACTAGGATGCTTGTGTATGATTATACAGATAATGGGAATCTGCATCAATGGCTTCATGCTTATGCAGGGTCAGTTAGCCCACTAACATGGAGTATTAGGATGAAAATTATCATGGGAACGGCAAAAGGGTGTGTTACTAGATCCTTAAACCCAAGCCTATTTTTCTATTTTTCCATGGATTTTATGCTAAGATGTTAAATTTCTGCAGATTGGCATACCTGCATGAAGATATAGAACCGAATGTTATTCATAGAGACTTAAAGTCCAGCAACATTTTGCTTGATCAACAATGGAATCCCAAAATATTCGATTTCGGTTTCCAGATGCTAATTGGTGATGAGGGGAGTCAGGCTACAACTCATGTTGCAGACACACCAGGGTGATTTTTTGTTCATTTTTCTTGCAAGGATTCTCTCAAATTTTCTGCTGTTTTGGTAACAGAATTCACATTGATTTGTAGTTATTTAGCACCAGAGTATGCTTCAACTGGAATTTTGACGGATAAGAGTGATGTCTATAGCTTTGGAGTTCTTATCATGGAGATAATCTCTGGTAGAACCCCTCTAGATTACGGGCAACCCCAATCAGAGGTCGCTGATCTTAAATTTTTTATACTTGGTGTGAGCTGCATTCTCATCTGTGTTCCCCTGTTTCATAAAAGTAAACTGAATTCTTGGTTTCAGGTATGTTTGGTTGACTGGGTGAAGTCCATGGTTTCAGACCGAAAACTTGACTTTGTGGTGGATCCTAAGTTGCCTGAAATGCCTGATTCAATCGAACTCAAACGGGTTCTTTTGATCGCTCTTTGTTGTGTTGATCCAGATGCCAAAAGCAGGCCTAAAATGGGAGATGTTATCCACATGCTCGAGCCGCGAGACCCGCTATTCATAGCTCATTGCTGTAAGAACGGTTTGTTTTTCTAAGTAGTATAGCTTCTAAATTTGATCAGGTATCACTACCTTTCAAATTTATCATACTCTTGTTTGTTCATATGACACAGAGACATCAGATAAGAACAGAGACTTCTTGGCTTGATCACCTCCAAGAGAATGAGGAAAACAGCAGCAATCAAAGCCAGATGATGTAGAAAGAGGGCCTTATAAAGGGAATTCATATAGAAGTCAAGTTAGTTTTGTCCATTGTCAATCTATAAGTCATTTTCATTACAAAGGGAATTCATTGTTATGTTTGTTGATTTTCCTGACTCTCATTCTTTGAGTTAAACTTAAACCAGAACTAGACAGTAGGGAGGTGAATCAGCTTCTGGAATATTAACTGAAGCAGAGATCTGGGTTCTTTGTCTACCTAGACATATGTTTTGAATCTGTTCAATGAAGAAGCAGAGAGACAGACATGCAGGCATTCAAAAACTTTCATTTTATTCACCTTTTTCTTTGTGAGCCAACATGGTTAATGTATGGTCCTAGCTACCATTCCAGATGTAGTTTCACAGTAGGAACAGATCTTCAACTTAACATCTTCAATGGGCAGCAGATCTTTGGGGAAAGGACAATTCAAGATCTCCTTCGAGGGAGACAGAAGATCACATGGCTGGGGAGTTACACCCTGAACTTCATCACAGTCCCATTGCTGTTCCCTTGATTCTTCAGTCAAGCCAATAGTGACATTAGATATGCAAAATCCAGTAAAAGGGTCGCCTGAAATTCCATGAAGTTGTGCAGGGTAGGTGACATTATCAGCCACCATGTCTCTGTAATTGATCCCTTCAATAACAGGACCTTCATGACCAGGAGCTGGAGGTGGCCCGTAATCGCCTATAATCCAAAAGGCAAACCTCATCGTTTTCATAGTCATTCTCCTAACATAGATGTCTTTCACATAACCTCCCCTTTCTAGACCTGTTTTGATCCTGACGCCCGAATTGGAATCAATGGCAGTGATGTCTTCAGCTCTGACATTCATGATCCTGCCCGACATCTCTCTGCCTAGAGCTATTACTGCACTGTGAGGGGATATGCAGGTAAGCCTTCTGATGATTAGGCCCTCTGTTGGCATTCCACATTGAACACCGTTCTCATTTAAAGCACTTTTTACTGCAATGCAGTCGTCTCCTGAGACTATGTAGCAGTCTTCAACTCTGATGTTTGTGCATGAATCTGAAGAACATGAACATGAAATGATGGAAATAGACTACATTTCGCAATAATCACGATAAAAAAATTATCATTTTTTTCCCAACTCCTTTCCACATGAAAATTTTCTTTCCCACTTTCCCTCATGAATCCTCTAACCATCCAGATACTTGTGATTGCAAACAAACCTGGGTTTATTCCATCTGTATTAGGGACAGTCACTGGAGCAATGATTGTCAGCCCCTGAATTATTACATTCCTGCAGTTTTTCCAAGTTCAATCATTGCCACAAGAATAATGGCATCCTTATGGATATAGAGAGCGAAATGGCTGGTGAGATTGAAGCTCCCAGTCAGCCATTTCCCAGGAGGCACAATTAGGTGAGCTCCACCAACATCTGCAAACTTGCTGAGATGATCAATTGCTGGTTTTAAAGGCCTAGGTGTTTGGTGTTTTTCCATCCCCAGCTGCTCTGAACTCCGTCACCACTGCACTGTGGTTTCGGCAATTTATTGCTGGATACTCCACAGACGCCATAGTTCTTGCAGTTTGGCATTCTCCTATTCTTATACTCAATAATCCCACTTCCAAAATGCCTGAAACCATCTCCGAAACCTGCAGAAACTCACAGAAAACTTTTATGCACAAAACCCAGAAACTTGAAAACAAAAATAGAAAAGTCCGAATTCAAGAAATATAGAGACATATGAGAAGGAAGAACAGGACATGAATAGAAGAATTACATGAGATTTTCTGGGATTTAGGCAGAACCCCATTGCATCAGAAGTGATGGAGAGATTGAATTTTCTTGCACAAGAGATCTAGCAGTAATTAATATTCATTGATCATTTTATTTTGATGTTTAAACTATAATTCATCTGGATGATATGCGAATGACAAGAATTTAAAATGACAGGAAATTCGATTCATTTAATAACTCAAAGCAAGGTGTAGGTGATTCACATAAAATTTGCAAAATCTTTCCTTTTATTCATCTTTTTTCTGTGATCCAACATGATTGAAATGTATGTTCCACCATTAGGTTGAACAAATCTTCATCTGAACATCTTCAATGGGAAGCTTATCTTCTGGGAACGGACAATTGAAGACCTTCTCAGAGGGGTGCAGCAGATCACATGAAGGAGGAGTCACTTGGCTTGAAACTCCCTCAACATTAGTGCAGTTCCATTGCAATTTCTTTGGTATTTCAGTCAGTCCAATTTTCACATTTGATATGCAAATTCCAGTGAAGGGATCGCCCGAAATTCCGTCTAGTCTTGCAGAATAGGTCACATTCTCAGCCACCATGTCTCTGTAATTGATATTTTCAATCTTAGGAAGTGCTTTAGGATCCCAACCATCGTCTGGATGTTGTCCATAGTCGCCTGTCATCCAGAAGACATACCTCATGGTCTTCATGGTCATTCCTCTGGCATAGATATCTTTCACATATCCTCCCCTTCCCACACCTGATTTGATCCTCACACCGGACTCAGAATCTATGGCTGTGATGTCTTCAGCTCGGACATTCTTGATCCCACCCGACATCTCGCTGCCCAGAGCAATGACGGCACTGTCAGGGGATATGCAGGTGAGCCTTCTGATGATTAGATCCTCAGTTGGCATTCCAAACTTAATCCCATACTGGTCCCAGCCACTCTTTACTGCAATGCAGTCATCCCCGGAGACTATGTAGCAGTCTTCAATTAGAATGTTTTTGCTTGAATCTGAAGAACATGAGGCGGAAAATGGACTTACACAATGAGATGGTTTATGATTAAGCTGTGATAAGTATGAAGAAGTAATCAGTACTGATGGTGGACATTAGTGAAACAACACCTTCCCGTAGAAATATGAAAGTTCTTTCATATTAGTGTGTATTGAGGAGCATTTCCTACCCTCAAAACTTAAATGGATCAAGCAGAAGGTGATGCAAGGTAAAAGAGGTCATCTTGAATGCGAGTATGCATAGAGGACATGATGGTAGGGGTCACAATTCATGTTGGTGGCTTGTGTTTCATATTGTTTCAAAATTTAGACACTTAACTAAATAGGTTGTTGATTAGGTGCAACGATTTATGGTGAAAATTAAAGAAAACGAAAAGAAGAAAAACACACAGATTTAACGTGGTTCGGTAGATTGCCTATGTCCACGGGAACAGGGAAGAAGACTTTCACTATGTATATAATTAGGGTTATATAAAAAGATATTTATACTAATCCTCAGGTAATGAAATCCCAAAAATACCCCTGAACACCCTCTAACCTATCGTTCGCCCACAACAATAAAGATACAAGCTTGAATGGCAAATGTCGACGCTCCGCTCCATTTTACTCCGCTTTTCTCCGGCATTTGCCCTTTTTTTTTTTTCTCCATATGTCTTTCACTTAAAATGAGCCACATACTACAACATAGGTCAATCTAAACGCGACATGGATAGTAATCGGGTTAAAAACATGAACCCAAATATGAGCTAATTATTAAATTGGTGAAATATGGTGTAACCCAAAAACAAACGAACATGTCATGTTCAAGTCATGTTGGCCAATTGGATCAAACTTTGTCCCCTGATAGAAGAAAACTTTAGAAATTTTGTTCTCATGAAACTGGTCACAGCACATTTTGACTACTTTTCACATGAAATTTTTGTTTCTCACCAACCAAACAGTAACTACCACAAGATTTTCATCAAAAAAACCCAACACCTAAAACCCCTTTACCAATTTTGATAACCATCCAAAGATTTTAATCCAAAAACCAGAGTCCTGTGGGAGGAAGCAACAGCAAACCTGGGTTTATTCCATCTGTATTAGGAGAACCCACTGGTGCAATGATTGTGAGCCATTGAATTATCACATTGCTGCAAATTGGAGTTCAACAAGCACCAGAAACATGAGAAAAGGGACTATGAATACGACTCTGACAAAATGTAAATTCCAAATGATGAATAGAGAGAGAGAAAGGGGGAAACCTGCTGTAAGTGGGATGAACATTCCATGATGGAGAGTCGATCAAAGTAAGGTTAGAAATCTGGACCTGATCAGAGTACATGATCTCTATCAAGTAGGGTCTGGTGTCCTTCAATTTATCGGCTCGGAACTTGTCCCACCAGTATTGACCCTGACCATGGATGGTGCCATTCCCACCTGATGGACAGCCCCATTAAAAATGGACCATGGACCATGGACCATAGAAAATGTGTGTAAAAAAGTGATGGGCTAAAAGTGTTATTATTACCTGTGATTACGACATCAGTGAGATTTGTTCCAAAAATGAGACTGGCATGCCTTCCACCTCCATCTCTTCCTGCTCCATATGATGGCAATATTTCAATAAGGGGGTATGCTGCTTCATCCTGTTGGTTTTTTCATTCAACCATATTACATTACATATCATGATGAAAGAGATTATTTTTAGAAAATAAAAATATTTTTCAAAATAATAATAATAATAATGATATTCAAACCTGAGCGCCAAGGATAACAGCATCCTTGTGGACAAAAAGAGTGAAATGGCTTGTGAGATTAAAGCTCCCAGTCAGCCACTTCCCAGGAGGCACAATCAGCTGTGCGCCTCCATCACCTGCAACCTGACTGAGATTTGCAATGGCGGATTTGAAGGCCTTGGTGTTCATCGTTTTCCCATCCCCTTTTGCTCCGAAGTCCGTCAGCACCGCACTGTGTTTCCGGCAGTTTATTGCCGGATACTCCTCACTTCTTCCCCCTCTCACACTACTCATCAGTAGTCCCACCACCACCAAAACCTACACAAAAAAAAAAAAAAAAAAAAAAAAAATCACACCAAATCCTCATCAGCAAAACCCATCAACCACAATGCAAAAATAAAAAAACCCATGTCACAAAACCATTAAAAAAAAGAAAAGAAACAGAAAAGAATGTACATGAAAACGAAAAAGATGAGATTTTCTGGGATAGAGGCTGAACTCCATTGTGATATCAGAAGGGAGTTATGGAGTTGGGATTGGATTTTCTTGGCCAAGAGAGAGCTATATATAGAGGGAGGGAGAGAGAGAACAACTTCGTAAAAGCCAGTCAGTGGGAATCATACGTTATTAGGCATCTAATTAATGTGAACTCGAACTAGTAATATTTTCATGTGAAAATGTTATGTGTCCTTTTCCTTGCCTACCTTTTTACCATCAATAGCCTCACATATTAGGAATCTAATATTAATACGTTAATGACTTGGGTAAAGTAATATTAATTGAAATTTGTTGTAAAATAATAAAGTGGAAGGAGACGAAAACGAATAAGAAAAATTAGACTATAAGAAGAAAATCGAATGAATTTTTATCAAAGTTCACCGCGGGGAATAACAAATAGATATACATCATGAATAATCATCAATAAATTACAATAAATTCTCATATTATATAATAAAATTTCAATTTTTATTTTGAAATATGTTATTTTTAATTAAAAAAATTTTAAATAAATATAAAGGTTCACTTTTAAGAACCCATAAGATTTTTTTTAAGTCATACCTATTGGTCAATTTTACAAAAAAATAAAAAGATTTTAAAATAATTTAATATAAAAATATTAATTTTGATAAGGCTTTTATTTTAATTTAGATAAAAAAAAAATTACTTCGTAGTTAATACAAATAAAAGTTTATTTCAAGTTCTAACTTTATGATAGTTAGGACATTGAATTGTATATTTTAATCTGATTGTAGCTAAGAGATCTTACACCTAATAATTTTTTATTTCCACTGTGGGGGGTTTTCACCTATTCAAATGCTACTCTTTAAAGCAGGGTTAAAAACCCTTAAAAATAGATTTTTTGTGCATAATTTTTTATGTTAAAATGTTTTTATCATGAAAAAAAATAGAATTTTCTAATATTTTCTTGCTTGGATTAAAGGAATTTTCTAACGATTGGTTCTTGGAAAATATTAAAGAAAGAAAAAACAATATTAAGAAAAATAATTTTTTCATATTTGGTTTTATTAATACTATGTTTGGTTCTTGAAAGATATTTAGGAAAGAAAAAAATTATTAAAATAAATTTATTTTCTTATGAATAATATAAAAGAAAGTCAAATGTTGAGTATATATTTTTAAATTATTTAATATTTATATAAAATGATTAAATAAGTGAAAAATGTTGAGTATGTTAAAATCATTTATTAATTTTGAAATTTTTTTCACTTTTTTTTTTTACTATTTTTCCTTCTTTTCCTTCAAAATTTTCTAAAAACTAAATAACCTAAAGAAAATATGGAAAAAAAATAAATATAATTAAGATTAATTAAAAATTTATATATTTTAAAATTATTTAATGAAACGATACATATGAAAATAATTTATTAATTTTAAAAATAATTTCCTACCATTTTTTTTCCTTTGACTTCTTTTTTCTCTTTTTATTTTCTTTTCCGTGCATTATCCCTCCAGAAAATACACTGCAAGTGTCTTGGAAGGAATTTCCAAGATGATTTTAGCTTTCAAACTAAGAAAACATTTTGCCAAAAAGGCAAGCAACCATGATTTAGATGCAATTGTTTTAAATGATATCATTATTTCGTTGACAAACAGGACTCATAGCTTACACTCTCCCCATTCCTCATATTTTCCCATCAACCAAACAGTTGTACTTTCGTGTAAGCTATATGAAATCTTATTTGAGCAGAACAGGAAACAACAATACACAGAGAAACTGAAAGCCACATGGCCTAGTTCATACAAAAATAGTATCGATCAGCTCACATATATCAGAGCTTATTCGTTCTCAAAAAACTCTCTATTTATTACATCATCTTCTTTGATGCAGTGTATGAACAGGTCTTCAATTTAACAGCTTCAATGGGAAGCTGATTTTCCGGGAAAGTACACTGCAAGGGCCCCTTTGAGGGCGGCAACAGATCACAAGGTTGGGGAGTCACTTGGCTTGTGACTCCCTCAACATTAGTGCAGTTCCATTGCAGTTGCTTTGGCTTTTGAGTCAGCCGAATTGTCACATCAGATATGCAAATTCCGGTGAACTTATCGCCTGAAATTCCATCAAGTCTTGCAGAATAGGTCACATTCTCCGCGACCACTTCCCTGTAATTGATATTTTCAATCTTGGGAATCGCTTTACGATCCCATTCATCGTCTGGGTGAGACCCGTAATCGCTTGTCATCCAGAAGACATACTTCATGGTCTTCATGGTCATTTTTCTAGCGTAGATGTCTTGCACATAGCCTCCCCTTCCCACGCCTGTTTTGATCCTCACGCCGGACTGGGAATTTATGGCTGTGATGTCTTCAGCTCGGACGTTCTTGATCCCGCCCGACATCTCGCTGCCCAGAGCGATGACGGCGCTGTCGGGGGATATGCAGGTGAGCCTCCTGATGACTATGTCCCTGGTTGGGACTCCATATTTGATCCCGTACTGGTCCCAACCACTCTTTATTGCAATGCAGTCATCGCCTGAGACTATGTAACAGTCCTCGATTTTCACGTTTGCGCATGAATCTGAAGAACATAAGATGAAAAAGTAGATATAATTATTACAAAACATGGAATAAATGCAGGGATAATTGGTTGGATTCATCAACTCAAGAGTGTAAGGATGAAGATGAAGGAAATTCAAGGACAAGGGAAGGGCTCAGATGAAAATCCCATCATCTTGAAGTTTTTATTGCCTCCGTTTGCCATGAAATTTTCCTTTCCTACTTGCCAAACGGGGGAGATCTTCAAAATCACTTGAAACTAACACCTAAAACCCTACTTTGCAATTTTGATACCAGTTCGTAGTTTCAACTTTCACCTACTAAACAAAGAGCATTGCCTAGGTTGACGACTGATTTAACCATTACCCAAATTAAGAAACAATCAACTCAAACCTAACTTATCCCGATTTCTAATACAAAAGACTCAAGTCTAGTCTGAACTCCTTTTTCTAAACTCAAGTTAATCGGATTAAACTCGAGTTATTTGATTCAAAATCCTTGTACAATATCTTTTAAAAAAATATTTATATATTTATACTAAAATTTAAATAATAAATAAGATAAAATTTCAAGATAGTAACAAAAAAAAATTACATATCTTTCTAAATATAAAAAAACATATTATATAATTATAGTTTGATATTTTTTTTCTTACAAATCTAAAAAGAAACTAACTATTATTATATAAAAGAATATACATTGCAAATATTATAAAAATATTAAATTAATTGAAGTTAGACTCGGATTCCTTAAACAACCTTGACTCAAGTCTATCCCAAATTAAGGTTTAATTGAAAAAACTTAACTCAAACTCTTATCTAAGCTAATCCAAACTTTAGATTGAGTTCGGATTGACCTACCCAATTCTGTTCCGATTGCATCCCTACTGGTATGCGTTCTATCATCTAACCATGACCATATATTAAGCCGAGTGATAGCACAAGTACCTGGGTTTATTCCATCTGTATTAGGGACATCTACTGGTGCAAGAATCGTCATCCCTTGAATTATCACATCACTGCAATTTCAATTTCAATCAGTACCATACAAATATGAGAAAAAGGGGCTGAAGTTTGGAAATCAAGGCATATTCAAAGTGAGAATTGGTCTAAAAGCCCATCAAACCTGCAGTAGACGGGGTGGACATTCCATGATGGAGAGTTGATCAATGTAAGGTTTGATATCTGGACCTGATCAGAGAACATTATCTCTATCAAGTAAGGCCGGGTATCTACCAATTTTTTCTGTTTAAATTTGTCCCACCACACTCTGCCCTGGCCATTTATCGTGCCATTACCACCTGTTGAAGGTCCCCATTAACAACTAACCAGCCAAATGGTGTATAAATAAGAGTATGTTGATGGTATTTCTCATTGAAGTATTTTTACGGGAAGTATTCTCTATAAAAGCGTATTTAAGAGAATCACTTATCAGACATTTCTATAAGAAGTTATATAAGTGATTTTTCAAATCTGTAAAAGTATTTTTTTTTTTAATTTTGTCAAATACTTGACCTTTTAAAAAAACATATTTCTTAGGTTAAAAATGCTTTTTAAAAATATTATAATTTTTTTAAAAAAAGAGTACATTTGATAATAATTTTAAAAAACGTTTCTAATATTCTTCATATTTGAAGAACAAAAATTTTCAAATATTACAAAAGATAAAACACTTGCTAAAATCACTATTATATGCACTCTAAATTGTCTTACAATGATAGGCCTAGAGTGTCGTTACCCGTAATTACAACATCGGTGAGATTTGTTCCAAAAATGAGACTAGAAAACCTTCCACCACCATCTCTTCCTTTTCCATATGATGGCAATGGTGGAATGTGGGGATAGTCCGATTCCTCCTGTTCGAATCATTCAAGCATATCACAAACAATCGTATGAGAATTTCATGCAGATCATTTTTCATTGTAGAAGGGTTCTGCATATTTGGCTTGGTAATGTTTGAAGCATTGTTACAAACAATTGAAACACAATCTGAATAGTTGATGGGGAAAATTGTTCTACAATTGAGTAATGCTAATTCTTAAGAACTCTTGGTTTCTCTTAAACAAATACAAGTTGTTGATTGCAATAATATGGCTCATAAGATCGGGATAGATAACCCAAATGATGGTAATGTCGAATGCTATAAAAATTCTTAGTATCCAAGTCACTTTAAAATAAGATTTTTTAAAATAAGACCTTCAATTTAAAATAAGACCTTTTAAAATAAGACTTATATTTCAGGGTCTAGATACAAGGAAAGGGACTTATAGTTCAAGGTCTAGATACAAGAAAATGATAAACATGAGATGTTTAATTGTATATGATTTTGCCCTTTGTAATATTTTTATGGTATAATAAAAAAATTCTCTCATTAGTCGATGTAAATATGGTTGGCTGAACTGCGTTAAAACCTCATACGTGTGTGTGATTGTTTTATCTTTGTGTTATTGAATGAACAATGTTTGCATGAAAGTTTCGGTTGACACAACAAATATACATGAAACCATGTTAATAAAATATTCTCAAAATGCTTTCCACGCTAGTCCTAATACCGAAGACTAATTATCAAAAAGTAGGTTTAATGCCTATGATAAAACATATCATATATATAATTTGGTTTCATTGCTTTATATATTATTTGTGTCACATTTGTTTGTTACCTAAATTTCACTTTTTTATACTTTGGTCTCATATTTCTTTATACACATATTTTTGTCTTTATCCCATAATTTAACCTAAATTGCATTGTACACTTTCAACTACAACACCACCTACCTAAAGTTTTCCATTTTGGTTTTGGTTTTTGAAAGCAGAAAACAAATTTTATTGTATGTGCCAACTCAATCATCCTCCATATCATTCAGTTTGCCAAAGAAGAAAAGAAAAAAGGGGGGAAAATCAGACCTGAGAACCAAGAATAACAGCATCCTTATGGATATAAAGAGTGAAATGGCTGGTGAGATTGAAGCTCCCAGTGAGCCATTTTCCAGGAGGCACAATGAGCTCTGCTCCTCCATCTGTGGCAAACTGCTTGAGATGGTCGATTGCAGTTTTAAAGGCCTTGGTGTTGGAGGTTTTTCCATCACCAATTCCTCCAAACTCTGTCAACAGCGCGCTGTGCTTCCTGCAGTTTATTGCAGGGTAATCAAAAGGCTTCAAAATTCTCTCTCCTTTGCATTCTGCCACTGAACTCAGCAATACTAAAATGCCTGAAACTACCCCCAAAACCTGCAGAAAGTCATACCAAATTCTCCATCAACAAAAATCCAAAAGACAAAAGAGAACAAACCCAGAAAGCCAAACACAAACATCAAAAAACCCATTTCAGAAAACCATGGAAATGCTTTTGAAAATCAGAAAGAATCCAGTGGGAGAAAGAGCAGAAAATCAGCAAACCAAGACTGTATCGATTTTCGCAAATAATTTTCAGTTCATTTCATTTTTACAAAGCAAATAAAGAACTAAGGCTGGTTTTGATTTTTGTGTTCTGTTTCTTACATGGGATTTTGTGGAAAGATGGAACCCCATTGTGGGAATGAGAACGAGACTGGATTTCTTGCAAGAAAAAAAAAATATATATTAGAATGGTTTGGAACAAGTCCGAAGCTTCAAGGAACCAAATTGATCCATTCTAAACTTGTGGTTCAACTGAATAAGGCAGAGGAGAGGTTCCGAGAAAATATAGATTAACTTAACACTCTTTTTATTGCTTTCTAAATATGGAGAAATGTTTAGAGTTGATTATGATAAATCATAATAATAATAATAATAAGCATAAAATAGAAGAGATAAATATTAATAGGTTTAATGTTAATATTAGGTCACAAAATTTTTTAATTTAAGCAAAAAAAAAAAATATCAATAGGTTAAATATTGTGCAGTTAGAATCAAAGTTTTATGCATTTCTCGTAGTATTCTTATCTTAGTCAATTTTTTTGTTGTATGGTCATACTATTTTTACTTGGTGATATGTTGTTTACTATCTAATCATCCTTTTGGTACCTTGTTATATTCTTTGTAGTTGAAGTCATATTTTTCATGCTTCCATTCATATTTTTTATATTTTAATGATATTTAGAGTGCGGTTGATATTGGTTTTAAAAAACGTTTTTATTTTTTTTGTTATATTTGAATTATAAAAATTTTCAAGTATCAGAAAAGTTAAAAACGTTTTTTAAAATCATTATCAAACGGACTCTTACATAATGGCAAATTACATCTAAAAGTAAATAAAATTTTCAATTATAAAAAAAATTAGAAACGTTTTTTAAAATCATTATCAAACAGACTCTTATATAATAATAAAATTGCATCTAAAAATAAAATAAAATTGTTCATAACCCTAAAAGAACCCAGATCTTTACAAGCATATTAATTTTAAGCTTTATGATTTTTCTATCATTTAAAACAATAAATGTATTTTAATATAAATGAAATAAATATTAAGAAAATAATATATGTCTATGTATGATTGGTTTAGGTTGATTCAAGTTGCCCAAACCCCTAAATAAAGTTAATGAAATGGTTTTTCTTTTTTCAAATACTGCTTGATTGAAAAGAAAAAGGTGTTTCCAAAACTAACAAACAATGCCTTAAAGAAGATTGATGTAATTATTTCCAATCAATGTGAAGTACTCTCTAATTGTAGATTAGAAGAGCAACACTATTCAAGCGTAAATAAAGCTTGTGAAAACAAGTCTTTACAACTCTATTTTCTTAGAATCGATGTGGGAACAAGTCTTCAACTTAACATCCCAATGAGGATGATCAGGGAAAGGACAATTGAAGACCTTATCTGAAGGAGGCAACAGGTCACATGACCTAGGAGTCACTTGGCTGGTAACTCCTGCAACATTAGTGCAGTTCCATTGCAGTTCTTTTGGTTTCTTAGTCAACCCAATAGTCACATTAGATATGCAGATTTCTGTGAAAGGATCGCCGGAAATTCCATCAAGTCTGGCAGAATATGTCACATTCTCAGCCACCATGTCTCTGTAATTGATATTTTTAATGACAGGCAGAGCATTAGGATCCCAACCATCATCTGGATGTGATCCATAATCGCCTGTAATCCAGAAGACATACTTCATGGTCTTCATTGTCATTCTTCTAACATATATGTCTTTCACATAGCCTCCCCTTCCTATCCCAGTTTTGATCCTGATTCCCGACTGGGTGTCTATGGCTGTTATGTCTTCAGCCCAGACATTCTTGATCCCACCCGACATCTCGCTGCCTAAAGCTATGGTGGCACTGTCAGGGGATATGCAGGTCAGCCGTCTGATGAGTAGGTCCTTTGTAGGCATTCCAAATTTATATCCATACTGATCCCATCCACTCTTAACTGCAATGCAGTCATCTCCTGAGACTATAAAGCAGTCTTCAATCCTGACACGTACGGATGAATCTGAAGAAGATGAGACAAACATTATGAGATTAGTATGATTCAAGATCAAGAACTGCCCCAGTTTTTCTTACCCAGAAACCAAACATAGCCAAAGTTAACACAGAAGAATCCTGTGATACCTGGGTTGATTCCATCTGTATTAGGAGAATCAATGGGTGCTAAGATCGTCAGATCTTTAACAAGTACATTTCTGCAATTTCACATAGAAGTATGAGAAAACAAGCTATTGATGATTGAATGTTTCAAGATAAAGCCAAAGTAAAAAAATTGAAGAGAAGATCAACCTGCTATAAACAGGATGAACATTCCATGATGGAGAATCGATCAATGTAAGGTTTGATATCTGAACATGATTTGAATACATGATTTCAATCAAGTAGGGCCGTGTGTCATTGTACTTTTTGGCACGGAACTTGTCCCACCAGTATTTACCCTGACCATTGAGGGTTCCATTGCCACCTGGTGAAGGATCCCATTAACAAAATGTTCTTAGCCAATGGTACATATATAACTTATCCTCAAGCATACAACAGTCCCAAAGTGTTATTATTACCTGTAATTACAACATCAGTGAGGTTCGTTCCAAAAATAAGGCTACTATACCTTCCACCTCCATCTCTTCCCACTCCATATGATGGCAAAACTTCAATAAGGGGGTATGCCGATTCATCCTGTTTATTGGATCAAGTAAGCACAGTACACAAGCAATAGCGACAAAAATATATAAACAATAAGACGACAATACAATAATGACTATGGTGAATAAACAAAATTGGTCATAAGGTCAGCAGGAATATTTTGAATTATGTGGTCAGACCCTCATATGGTGCCACACTTGCCGGCTTCTGAATCAGTCAAAAACTTTTGGAGTTGGTGGTTTCATTGTTTTCAAATGAAAACCCTGCTGGGATTTTAGACTTCAATGAAGATTTTTTTGTTGACCAATAGAGTAGATGGTTTTATTACAAACACATGATGACTCCATGTGAAGAAGGCAGTATGGTTCAAAATCCCTCTTTAGTTCACCTAACTTAACGGATTAACAAGAGGGAAATTGATAATGGAATAGATAGACAGAGATATATATGATTTTGCTTCAAAGCAATATTTGCTTGTCAAGAACAGCAAGAAAAAGAAAGAAGAGTGTGGGAAAATCAAGTTTAACCACAAAAGTTTCTCTTCCTCCTGCCAATTTTTAAAACCAATTGGGATCTGGAAAATACTGCCCGATTGACCAATTTTTAATTTAGAAGAAAAAACTTGTGGAATTGGCAAGATTGTGAAGGCAAAATCATTGAAAAAACTGTTCACAAATTCTATCCAAAGAAACCCAATAATCAGAAGAAAGAACCAGACCTGGGCTCCAAGAATAACAGCATCCTTATCGATATAAAGAGTGAAATGGCTGGTGAGATTGAAGCTCCCAGTCAGCCACTTTCCAGGAGGCACAATGAGTTCTGCTCCACCATCATCTGCAAACTGACTGAGATGGTCAATGGCGGATTTGAAGGCCTTGGTGTTTATCGTTTTCCCATCCCCTGTTGCTCCGAAGTCCGTCAGCACCGCACTGTGTTTCCGGCACCTCAATGCCTTATACTTAATCGGCTCCATAAAACTGGATGTTTGGCATTCTGCCACTCGGAAACTCAAAAGCCCCAATATTAGAACCGCTGAAACAATCCCCAGAGCCTGTGCCAAAAAAAAAAAAAAACCAAAAAAAATCAAATAAAACCCAGAAACCAGAATGGAAAAATAAGAAAACCCAATTCAGAAAACAACCAAAAACAGTAAAATCGAAGAAAATCAATGGAAGATTTACATGGGGTTTTCTCGAATTCAGGCAGAACTCCATCCTCTTGAGAAGAAGTGGGAGATTGAATTTTCGTATGTGGAACAAAGTTCTGTATCAGTATATATATTCTTGGAATACGACCTCCTTACAAGGTAAGAAAACCTCCGAAAAAGGCTCAAGATAATTTAGGAATGAATCAACGTGGGTTTCGAAAGTCTTAAATTGTTAGGTTTCATGTAACGGCTAATCAAAGGAAAAAAGTTTACGTGTATGGAAAGGATATGTTACAGGTTTGAGTCCCTATTCCTTTCCGGATTCAACGACTCACGTTCCTTTCGAAAATCAAATTGTCGGTGATTTCGCCCAACTCTTTTAGAAAATTTGAGTTTCCCAAATCTAGTGTTTTTTAATTTTATCCAAAAACAAAAATTATCATCCCATTAAAAGCTTCCTATCATACCATATTTAAAAAATAATAAATATTATCTATTAGATGATGTCGTAGTCTTGTAATTTTATACTAAAATGTTATTTTTATACCTTAATGTCGTGTATTTCTATCTTTGTTTAACGACTTAAATTTCATCACACATATTCAAGATCCGAGATTGAGAGTTAGGTACATACGGATGATATCTCTTACTAGTTTTTATAAATCATTTATATTTATATTTATATTTTATTTTTATTGAATGGTTTAGATTTAATCATAAATATTAAACATTGGTCCAATAATTAAGTTTATTAAAATTAACTTTCATTTAGCATGTTATCTAAGGAGAAATTTAGTGGGTGTTTGGTAAACATCTCAATAACTTAAAGTAACTTAATAATTTTATTAAGTCATTAAGTAAATTAAATATGTTTAATAAAATAACTTAATGATATGATTTAAAGTCGAAAATAACTTTAAGTAATAAATAAAAATAATTAATTTATTTTTAGATGTACATTTTCATTTAACTTTTTTTACTTCTATCTCTCCTAGTTACCTTCATAATCTCCTTTCCTACTCTATGATCTTCACTATTACTCAACCTTTTTTATCTTAATTATAATTTATAAGGATGAATATGTCAATTTGATGATTTAGAATAAGTTTTAAGTTAATTTGATTAAACAATTTTAATACTTAAAAGAAGAATTAAGTAATAAGTTTAAAGTTAACAACTTAGAAATGTTTAATAAAATTTAATACTTATTACTCAATGACTTAAATTGACTTTAAATTAAACTATATTTAAATTATTAATTTAAAACTTATTACTTAATTCTTTGATAAAATTAACTTAAAATTTATTCTAGATTATCAAATTGACATATTTATTCTTATAAATTGTAATTAAGGTAAGAGAGATCAAGTAAGGAAGTCGTAAGAT
Source organism: Vitis riparia (assembly GCF_004353265.1). Lineage (NCBI taxonomy): Eukaryota > Viridiplantae > Streptophyta > Magnoliopsida > Vitales > Vitaceae > Vitis > Vitis riparia. Next base: position 18,744,476 of record NC_048446.1, on the reverse strand, counting down.
AATTAGACCAAATGAGGATAAAAAGGTAAAATAAAGATGTAAATTTAAGAATAAACGGATTGTTTTCATTTATTACTTAAAGTTGTTTTTGGTTTTAAGTCATACTATTAAATTATTTTATCAAATATACTTAATTTACTTAATTGTTTAAATTAAATTAGTAAATCACATTAAATTATAAAGTTGGTTTACCAAACACCCACTTAATTAAAATTTTCTACATTTTTCAAAACTTTTAAATTTCTTTTCATCACTCTAACATCATTTGTGAAATTTTATAAGACTTGGTCTATATATATATATATATTTTTTTTTTTTAATTTCTTTCAATTTATAGTGTCATAATGTGTGCTAATTTTATGATTAATGGTCAAATGATATGAAATATATTGAAATAATCGTGCTTTTAATTTTCCATGAGTAATAATTTTATTATGTCTTATAGTGAGAAATATTGGATGTTGTGTGATCATTAAAATAGCCTCTTTTTTGTTCTTATTTGAGTAAGAGAACACATGGAATAATTGTGTTTTTAATTTTCCATGAGTAATAATTTTATTATGTCTTATTGTGAGAAATATTGGATGTTGTGTGATCATTAAAATAGCTTCCTCTTTTTTTTTCTTTTTTTTGTTCTTATTTGAGTTAGAGGACACATGGATTGTTAATTTAGTATAAATATTATGGAAAAAAATGTATTTTCATGCAATCATATAAAAATAATTATAAAATATGATTTTTTTTTATAAATAATTACAGTTTCATGCACTAATCAATCAAATATAGCACCTCAAATGGTTAAAGGTAATATCTATATCATTAAAAAATAATATCTCAATGGTAAAATATACTATCTTTGACAAAAAATGCATTTTACTTAGTAAAAAAAAAACGTAAATACTAATTATTTTTAAATAACGAAAATTTGTATCTTACAAATTTGGATTTCTATTTATGGTTTTTTTCATATGAACAAATGCAACGCATTTTATTATATCTACTCATCTTGGCTTTTTGATAGTAGAACTAAGCTTATATTATCCATGGATAATAAATGATGAAAAAAATATTAATATGATAATTAGACAAATAATTTATATAATTAATTTGCCCATCTTTTTTATGTGTGGATTGGATTAAGGGTAAAGTTAAAATGAGGGTGACGGCACAATCTTTGATTACTAATTACAAAACCAAAATTGGAAAATATATATATATATATATATATATATATATATATATATATATATATATATATATATATATATATATATAATGAAGAATTATTTTTGTTGATATATTTTTTATACACCTTCTTTCCTGTTAAACATACTCTTTATTGGAAAGTTTGAAAAAATATAAATATAAAAAATAAAAAATAAATTTTTATTTTTATTGAAAAATAAAAATGATGGAAATTGAGGTTTTATAGTACCTAATTCCCTCTCTGCATCCCAATTTATTAGTATGGGTGGCTTTCACAGGGACCACAAAGAAATGCCTTGTGCTGGGCTGGGCTTCAAAATGTTGATGGGCCTGAATGACATACAGGCCCAATAAAATCTTGCAAAACTCTGGCTCATTACATTCCTACCTTTTTTTTGGTCTTTCCTCCCTTTGTGCCTTCGTATTCTTCTGCTCTGCTCCGCTCTACTCAGTGTATTCAGTGTTTCTTCCCAAGATCTCTACCATCAGCTCCTCCACCTCCGTCTCTCCACTCGGAAGCTTTTGAACCATTTCTCATTTTTTAAGATTTCCGATTTCTTTTGTGTTTTTTTTGTTAATATTATATTATATTTTTTCTGAATTTTGCTTGGGTAAAGCTTCAATATTCTCGGATTCCTGTTTTGATTCCTGTGATAGTGTTTTTGAAATTGATTTAATAGATCAAATAAATGAAGGAAAAAGGTAGAAATGGTTAAAAAGGGGAAGATTATAATAGGAGAAGATTATTGGATATGATAGGGGACTTGCTCCATAGGGGTTACCTCTACGAGGAAGACTCAGTCTGCTGGAAGGGAGGAAAGAATGGAAAGTTTAGGGTCAAAGAAGCTTATAGATTGGTGGCTAGATCCAATGATATTGTTTTTCCATCAAGATGCATTTGGGTGGATTCAGTCTCAACCAAGGTTGCATTCTATGCTTGGGAGGCTACATGGGGGAGGGTGCTCACTCTTGATAGACTCCAGAAAAGAGGATGACAGCTTCCTAATTGCTGCTTTCTATGTGGTTGTGAAAAAGAAACTGTAAATCATATACTTATTCACTGTATAGTAGTCAGAGTTCTGTGGGATATTGTTCTTGGATTATCAGGTGTGCAGCGAGTTTTTCCAGAAACTGTAAATGAAGTCTTAACCAGCTCGAGGGGCCTTTTTGTAGGAAAGAAAAGGAAAAAGATATGGAAATCCATACCGTTGTGTATTTTTTGAACGGTTTGGAAGGAAATGAATAAACTAACTTTTAGGGGGAGTGTTAGATATTCAAAAGCTTAAGAATTCTTTTGTTTATAGTTTGTGGAGTTAGGCTAGATTGTATATTGGTGAGGAGCGTATGTCCCTTATAGGGTTCTTGAAATGGTTAGTGTCCAATTAAGGGGTGGTGAGTCTTGTTGGTCTTTTTTTTTGCTTTGAGAGGGGGTAGTTGCTTTGTATACCCCCTGCATACTTTGTAATTTTCCGTCTCTTCATTAATACATCTTGCTTTTTTTATAAAAAAATAAATAAATAAATTTTGTGAAAAAGTTTAACAAATTGGGGAAGTGCTGTTGATAGTGGTTTTTCGGTTTAATCACTAGTCCAATTCTGAAAACATTGATCCAAACTGCACTGATTCAGTCTTGCTGAAAAGAAAAATGGGAGGAGGAGAGAGAAAAGAGCCGATAATCGAAGAAATCAGGCGTTATTTCTGTGATTACTGTGGAATTTGCAGGTCCAAGAAGTCTCTTGTTAACGCTCACATGCTCTCTCATCACCAGGTTTATCTCTTTTTCTCTCTCAAACAATTATGTTTTTAGGAAATTTTGAATATTATGTTTTCTCTTATTTTGATGTTTAAAATGTATTTGAATAAATCAATGGCTTCCGCGATTAGTGTTTGGTACTTTGGTTCAAGTGCTTAAATTTTAGCTCCTTTTTCCCACCATTGACTTAGCAACCAAACAGATCTAAATTACTTTCACAAATATGAAGCCTAAATTTCACAACTGGAGAAGTCTATTCTTTTGCGTGAATGTTTAGGTTATGTTTGGTTCCAGAAAATTTAAGGGAAAATGCAATGGAAAGGAAATAGAGAGAAAAAGTAGAAAAAAAAAAAAGAAAATAAAAAATAAATTTAAACTTAATAAATTATTTTTACGTATTATTTCAAACTCATTTCAATTATTCTTCTTCGGTAAAGATTAAGTAATTTAAAAATATATAAAATTTTAACTAATTTTAATTATACCTGATTTTCTTTCACATTTTTCACGATGAAACCAAACATAAGAAAATCATTTTCCTCAATTTTTTTTTTCTTTGCTTAGTACTTTCCGGAAACCAAACATAGCCCTACTGATTTCCCATATTGCAAAATCAGTAATGAATAAAATTTTGGTCTGTGGCTAAAATCTGCCCCCAGAAGTTGATCTGCAAGAACCCTGGCCTCATCAATGATTTCTTAATATTATTTAGGAAGGGATGAAAAGGAAAAGAGTTCATAAGAATGAGTAAATGGCGGGAGAAAAGTCCAATACCTGTGAAGAATGTGGTGCAAGTTCACATGCAAAATCATTCGCTTGAGGTATTTGCTCACTATTATCAATCATCGCTCTTCTTTTTTCTTCATTTTCCTTTATATATGTTTCTGGATTTGCCACTGATGCATTTGTAGTTGGAAATTTGTTAACTTAAAATGGATTATTCATTCGGTTTCTATTGCATCTTGGTAGTTTTATTCCAATACCGGGCACAGCATGTTCATATTCCAGTTGCATGATCTGAATTTCCAATGTAACTTCATCTGAGTGGCTTATGATGGATTGCATTAACTGTTCTATGTTATGAAATCCCGTGTGTTAGTTACAAGCTTGTGATTGACAGCTTATTGGAGGAATGTTTTAGTATCTACTTCTTGCCAGATTGAATTTTACACTCAAGTTTTGGTAGTGCATACTTGTATGGAGAAATTATATATATGTGGTGAAACTGTGTGTGGTAACTGATTCAACCAGTAATCGATTGAAGTTGTTCCTTATGGCTGATGGGTGTAGCATGCAATGCAATTTTTACATTCAATAATTGTGGCACTTTACTTGTTTCCTTTCAGTAGTTGGATCAAACTGAAATAAAATAATCTTGCAGGCTCTAAAATTTTTTGGGTGATGAGATACCCATGGACGATATAGTGTGAAGCATTGGATCCCACAAAACGAACTCCAAAATGCTCGAGGCTGCATTAATTCTACCTTGAATGGACTAGTATCAGGTGGGAGACCTCCTGAGAAGCTCCATCAAGTGGCCTCAATCACACACCACTTGTTTTGAGGTTTGCAAACCCTGTTCAGTTAAGTATCAAATTTAAGATTAGGTTTCTTTTAAATTCGAACTTTAAAAAGATTTGCTATTTTGTTGCAGAGGCCATTTACTTGTCCAGTAGATGACTGCCATTCCAGCTATAGAAGAAAAGTTCACTTGACCCGCCACCTTCTTAAGCACCAAGGGAAACTCTTCACATGCCCTGTTCAGAATTGCAACAGTAGATTTGCTTTTCAAAGCAACATCAAAAGGCATGTCAAGGAATTTCATGATGAGTCTCCCCCCAACAATGTTGGTTCCAAACAATACGTATGCTCAGAAATTGGGTGTGGAAAGGTGTTCAAATTTGCTTCAAAGTTGCAGACGCATGAGGATTCTCATGGCAAGTTTCTTTTAACTATCGATTTCTTTTTATTTATGCATTGAAAAACCCCATTCACTTATCTTTATAGTGGATAATGCAAATTAACATAATCTAGTTTCACATGTTTCCCTCTTGGAATTTTACCATTTTCTCTTTGCAAACTCTTATAAATGCTTTCACCATTGCAGTTAAACTGGACTTCGAGGCAGTCTGTTCCGAACCAGGATGTTTTAAACATTTCACTAATGAACAGTGCCTCAAGGCTCATCTCGAGTCCTGCCACCAACACATATTATCTGTGAGACATGTGGCATCAAGCAGCTGAGGAAGAACATCAAGAGGCACCTCAGGACACATAAATCAGGATGTTCCTCAGAGAGAATCAGATGCTACTTCAAGGGTTGTCTCCTGTAACCAAATCAAGGTACTTATTATTTTTTATATCTTATCAGAGGAGTAATACATATATATATATACAGTTGAGAGACCTGATTAGGAAGGTGTTATCCCTAAAGGAAACAACCACATTATGGTATGTACAGATATGTACAGCTAACACTCCCCCTCAAGCTGGAGCATAGATGTTGATCATGCCCAGCTTGTTACAAAAGTACTCAACTCGAGTTCCATTTAAAGCTTTTGTAAAAATATCCCCAAGTTGCTCTCCAGTCTTCACATAGCCAGTAGAGATTAGATTTTCCTCAATCTTTTCACGAATGAAGTGACAATCAACTTCAATATGTTTGGTTCTTTCATGATAGACTGGGTTCGCAGCAATATGAAGAGCGGCTTGATTGTCACACCAAAGCTTTGCTGGCATTGTGCACTTCAATCCCACTTCACATAAGAGTTGATGTATCCATATGATTTCACAAGTAGCCTGTGCCATGGCCCTATACTCAGATTCTGCACTCGAACGGGATACAACACTCTGCTTCTTACTTTTCCAAGCCACTAGATTCCCGCCGAAGAACACACAATAACCTGTAGTGGATCTTCTATCAAACTTAGAACCTGCCCAATCCGCATCAGAAAAACACTCAATACGAGTGTGTCCCTGACTACTATATAGTATGCCTAGACCAGGAGCCTTCTTTAGATAGCACAAAATCTGCTCTAAAGCCGCCCAATGCTTTATTGTAGGCGCAGATGTGAACTGACTAACAACACTTACTGCATATGCAATATCTGGTCGCGTCACGGTGAGATAATTTAGCTTCCCAACCACTCTCCGATACCTTTCAGGGTTGTAGAAGGGATCTCCATCATCTGGCATAAGTTGTACATTAGGCACCATCGGGGTAGTACATGGCTTTGCTTCTATCTTACCGGTCTCTTTAAGCAGATCAAGCACATACTTCCTCTGTGATAAGAACATCCCTTTCTTGCTCCTTGATACTTCTATTCCCAGGAAATACTTCAGTTCACCCAAGTCCTTTGTATGAAACTTGGAATGCATGAATGTCTTAAGATCAGAGATTCCTGCGTGATCATTTCCTGTAATAACTATATCATCGACATAGACCACAAGAAGTATGATACCAGCAGCTGTTTTCTTGTAGAAAACGGAGTGATCTTTCTCACTCTTGTTCATGCCAAATGCTTGAATCTCCTTACTGAATTTTCCAAACCAAGCACGGGGACTCTGCTTCAATCCATAGAGAGCTTTTTTCAGACAACAAACCTTCCCATACTCCCCCTGAGCAACAAACCCAGGAGGTTGCTCCAGATAGACCTCTTCCTCTAGATCACCATGAAGAAAAGCATTCTTGATGTCTAACTGATGTATCATCCACTGTTGGGAAGCAGCAATAGAAATAAATAGTCGAACTGAATTGAGTTTGGCAACAGGAGAGAAAGTATCAGAATAGTCTACTCCATATGTCTGAGCATATCCTCTAGCTACAAGTCTGGCTTTCAGTCGTGCCACAGAGCCATCAGGATTAACTTTTACCGCAAAGACCCACTTACAGCCAACAACTTTCTTTCCTGGAGGCAAATCAACAAGTTTCCATGTATGATTATCCTCCAATGCACAGATTTCTTCAAGCATTGCATTCTTCCACCCAGGATGATTCAGGGCCTCTGTAACAGTTTTAGGGACTGAAACAGAATCTATAGAGGCTACAAGGACACTTGAGGAAGTTGACAGGTGATCATAAGACACAAAGTTGGCAATGGAATAGATAGATTTGCAGTGTCGCTTACCTTTTCGAAGGCTAATAGGAAGGTCGAGATCACTGGAAGGATCAGATGACGAAGGAGCTGGTGCAGGACATGTATCTGTTGTCACTGGGCGCCGAGAGTACACCTGGACAATGGGTGGTTTGTCTGGAGCAGGAGGAATAGTAACAATAGGACCCAAATGAGCAAGAGACGCATCAGAATCAACCACACTTGATTGTCCAGCAATTGGTCTTGAATGAACCACTTGATACACGAGCCATTCTTCATCCTCCTCACTTGCGGAACTTGTGGGTGAAGAGAAGAAGGATGTGTCTTCGGAAAACACAACATCCGTTGAAATTAGATACTTATTGAGATCAGGCGAGAAACATCTATAGCCCTTTTGCAGTCTTGAGTACCCCAAGAAAACACACCGTAACGCCTTAGGATCAAGTTTAGTAACAAAAGGCCTTGTATCTCTAACATAGCATGTACATCCAAAAATTCTTGGTTCAAGGGGAAAAGGTGATTTCTGTGGATGTATTACTTTGTACGGAATATCACCTTTAAGCACTACAGTGGGCATACGGTTGATCAGAAAGCAAGCTGTGGAAACGGCATCAGCCCAAAACTGTTTCGGAACCTTCATCTGGAACATGAGTGCACGAGCTGTCTCAAGTAAATGCCTGTTTTTTCTTTCAGCAACCCCATTTTGAGAAGGAGTATCAACACATGATGTTTGATGAAGAATCCCATGGTGACTCAGGTAATTCTGAAATGAGTTAGACACATATTCTTTTCCATTATCGCTTCTTAATATTTTCACAGACACATCATACTGGGTTTTAATCTCAGCAGAGAAAGCACAAAAATGGGAAAACACTTCTGAACGATTCTTCATAAAATAAATCCAAGTCATTCGAGAAAAATCATCCACAAAGGTAACAAAATATCGAAACCCAGTTTGAGAAGTAACAGGGCACGGACCCCAAACATCAGAATGTACTAACTCAAACAAAGACTCAGCCCGTTTATTAATCCTTGGGCCTAAAGAACTACGATGATGCTTCGCAAAATGACACGACTCACAATCTAATGAAGGTAAAGTATCAAACTGAGGACATAATTTCTTCAACACCGATAGAGAAGGATGTCCTAACCGACAATGAGCTTCAACAGGAGAGGCAGTACTAACACACGCAACTGGTCGAGGTACCCACTCGTCAAGAATATAGAGCCCATCAGATACATGTCCTTTACCAAATGTCCGGTTCGTCATAAGATCCTGAAACACACAATGATCAGGGAAAAATGAGACACTACAATTCAGATTTTTGGTAAGTTTACTGACAGAGATTAGGTTAAAGGCCAAATTTGGTAAGTTTAACACAGACGATAACGTAATAGAAGATGTTGGTTTCACAGTCCCAGACCCTTTAATCTCATAGGTAGAACCATCGGCAACAGTAACAGGGGGAGCAGAATGTGTTCTGAAGGTAGAGAAAGTTTTATGATTACCTGTCATATGATCTGTGGCACCTGAATCAATTATCCATTTGTTTGAGGAGGAGACAAGACATGTTTTACCTGACTCTGCCAGAGCACTAACAGGAGTAGATGCTTTCAGTGTGTCTTGATACTGTGAATATTTGGCAAACTCTTCTGCTGTCATAGTGATGATCTTGTCTGAGGAGTCTGAAAACGTAGCAGTATCAGATGTAGCAACATTGGCAGTTTGAATTCTCCGATTTCGATTTTGCAATTTCCTGTAGTTTCTCTTGGTATGGCCAGCCTCATGGCAGTAAAAACACACAATAGTACTTGAATCATTGCCACGATTTTCGAATGTCCTGTTTCCGCCCCTATTATTCACCCTTCTTGTATTTTCTGCATTTCCTCCTTTGGCAACAAGAACATTGGTGTGCTGAGAAGATGAGACATTCTCAGTTCGTAGAACTCTACTGAAAACTTCCTGAAGGGAACCAATGTCAGAACCAGAAAGAATCTGAGATTTGGCAGTCTCAAACTCAGATGGGAGACCGGATAAGAAGCTCATAACAGCCATCTGTTCCCGTTGAGCCTGTTGGACTCTAACATCCGGACTAAAAGGCATAATTGCATTCAATTCCTCATATACCTTCTTGAAGTCCATAAAATATGCAGTGAGGGATTTAGCTCCCTTTTCAGGACAATGGAAGGCATTCCATACATCATACATCCGAGAGACATTTCCTTTTCCAGAATACAGAAAATCAAGATAATCCATTAGCTCCTTAACAAATTCGCAATGGCTCAGCAGACCAACAATATCACTATTAATAGAGTTTTTCATCTGCAGAAATAACCGTGCATCATCTTGCAACCAAAGTTTTCTAGTGATATCAGTAGGAGGTTCCTCAGTCAAGTGATCATCTTTAGCAACACTTCTCAGATAAATTTTGATAGTCTTGCTCCATTCAATATAATTAGACCCATTTAATTTGTGTTCAGTTATTTTTGACACAATGGGCACTATATCAGCAACAGAATGCTTATTCTCTTCCATAATAAAATTCAATCTCCAAAGTAATCAGCCCAGACCAGAAATTACAATTCACCACACAGCAAGAAGAAAGAGACAAGTACCTTTCTTACACAAAGGGGCAAAAGCGTCAAAGATTGCGTCAAAAGCAACTATAAAACCCCTTGACAAAATGGATTGCTGTCGTGGCTGCCAAGGTGGGCGGTCGTGGCTGCCAAGGTGGGCGGAAGGAGAATCACAACCGTCGGTTTCCGGCGACTGTGATGTACAGGGAACAGCCGGCCAGATTCGGAGCAAAGTGCGAATCTAGGGTTGCGGCGGAGCAGGAGGAACGCCGGTGATCAGCGTCGAGAGGGTGTCGGGATCTGAGACCGGGGTTCGAATCGCGTATCTGAGAAGAAGGCGTCTCAGGAAGGTGGATCGAGGGGCAGGGTGGATCGAGGGGCAAGGTTCCGGCGAAGGTGACAAATCTGACCAATCTCCGTCGACGCGTCCCAATGGCAGAATCTCAACACCATCCACAAATCTCTCTCTTTCTTTCTCGAGGATCGCAGCGGTGACTCGCGGTAACCAGAGAGATCGGGATCAGGAAAGGGTTCATTCACGGAACCCCAAGGGCAGAATCTCAAAGAACAAGAGCGGAGCGAGATCACCTTGGCCAGAGAACGGGATTGCGACACCCACGCAACTGATCGGAGGTCAACAGAAGCTGCTACGCTCCTCCACGCGCCGGCGCGTGAGTTGATGCGTCCTGCTTCTCACGCGTTCAGCTTCAGGTCGCCGGACTTCGGGTACCGGCCGATCTTGACACCTCCCAGACTTTGAGCCAATGGCTCTGATACCATGTAACCAAATCAAGGTACTTATTATTTTTTATATCTTATCAGAGGAGTAATACATATATATATATACAGTTGAGAGACCTGATTAGGAAGGTGTTATCCCTAAAGGAAACAACCACATTATGGTATGTACAGATATGTACAGCTAACATCTCCACACATTTTCAACCGTAAGAGCAATAGTTTTGTTCGTGACTTCATTTTCTTAAACTTTTAATGACATCAATTTTTCATTTGAATTTATATCCTCAGAAATCAACTCAAAAGGGCTGTGCATCTTCAACTCAGACCATTTGTCTGTGGCATTCCAGGTTGTGGCATGAGATAGAGATAACCATGAGAAAACCAGATGCCATGTTTATACCCATGTGAGTTTTGTTTCACCATATTTCATTGATGAATTTGTGCTGCTATGTGGTAAAAGCTCTTTAACCACTTTGTGGGAAAAACAAGTAACACTGTAACTACAATGTTTCAGGGGGATTTTGAGGAGTTGGATGAACAATTCAGGCAGAGGCCAAGGGGTAGCCGGAAGAGGAAGTCCCCACCTGTAGAAGCAGTGCTGCGGAAGAGGGTGACTCCACCAAGTCAGTCAGATTCCATCTTGAGTCAAGGATCCGAGTACCTTTCTTGGCTGCTCTCAGCAGGTGCTGAGGATCAGCAGTGAGATACTCAGCACTATTACCTTTCCCAGTTTAATTAGCATGTTAGGTTATAGAAACGAAGCCAAAGAGTAGTATATAATCCTTTCTGCATTGAAGCTCATGGTACTCTAATAAACACCAATGTTAACATTCTTTAGGTTATGTGTAGTTCGAGAAAGTATTAAGAGAGGAAGAAAAAATGTTAAGAAAATGATTTTGTTATGAAAAATATAAAAGAAAATTAAATATAATTAAAATTAATTAAAAAAATTATATATTTTAAAATTAGTTGATCCCAAGGCCTAGTTAAATATTAAATAATCACTACTTAACAACTCAATTATTTAATTTAAGATGGATTATAAAAGTGTCTGATAGAGGCTTTAATTTGATTCCAAAGGTCTTTTTAAAACGAAATGTAACGTTCTCCCTTATCGTGGGATATTACACTTTTGACCTCCAACAAATATTAAAACCCAATAAATTCTTACAAATTTCTACAATTAGACGACATGAAACCCGTGAGATAAGAAGCCTATAAAAGTCCACTCCCCTCTATATTGAAATAGCTCGTGCTAGCCAGCGAAGAGGGCGAAGAGGATCTTAGCATCTTCACCCATGGTTTAAAAATTTTCTGAAATTCGTGGGATCCGAATATTGCGTAGAAGCGTTTACAACTTTGTGGATGGTAAAGACTAAAGAGTAACTGAGCAGCATTAGAGAAGAAGCAGGCGTCTATTGGTCCAAGTGGGTGAAAGAATGGGGTCGTGGAGTGAGGACTGAGGAGAGAGTGGTGGTGGGGGGAACGTGGCAAAATACGAAATGTGGAGAGACGAGGTGGACACAAAAACAGAAGACACAAGATTCCAAAAGAAACAGCAGTTCGATAGGTGATTGGGTGGCTTCTCCTCCGCAATCTGGCGGTGGACCATGGTCCACTCATTCTCTATGCGATCCTGACATCTCTCATTTCCACGCCCCTGCTCCCCCACCTCACGTCCCACCTCCTCTTATCTTTCCCTTTCCCCTTCCTTTTCTCTTTTTATTACTGTCTTACCACCTGCCCCCGTCCCCCGTCCAACGTTTGAACGTATCTTTAATTATACCCCAATGCGTATATATAATTTTATTTTGATATTTTTAGTATTTTTTAAGAACATATTTTCATTTTTAAAATTTTTTTATTTTTTATTTAAAAATAATTATACAAATATAAAAAATATTGAAAATAAAGCAATGTAATATATTTTTTTTATTACAGTTAATTATATAATCTCCAATCCAGAAATGAGAAAGCAGAGAGCAAAATGGCAAATTTGTAAAATGATAGAAAAAGGAATGGCATTTGTGGAAAAACGTAGTTCCAGTACATTCAAGGGAGCGATATATAAAATACGGAAGAGGCCAGAAACGAAAGTTGTGGTCTGCGTGCGTTGAACTGCCGTCTCCACGTCCAAGGCTCGGGACTTCACCCCAACACCACTCACGCGCCACCCATTCCATGGCGGTCGAAATCTCGGTTGCCACCACCTCCCGCTCTCTCCGCTTGGGCCGGAACCCCTTTCTCGGCCCCAAACCCACCTCCCCCTTCACCCCCACTTCTCTCTTCATCCCTTCCATTCGGCGGCACGAAAACATTTTCCGGTGTCGGAAGAAGACAAGACTGACGGTTTGCTTCGTGGTAGAGGAGGAGAAGCTGAGCACAGAGGTGGTGGAGAATCGGAGTGAGGAGACTGTGGCGAGTCAGATCTCCGCCGCCCGGGTGGCGGAGAAGCTCGCCAGGAAGAGATCAGAGCGGCTAACGTACCTTGTTGCGGCTGTGATGTCGAGCTTTGGGGTCACTTCCATGGCTGTTATGGCAGTTTACTACCGGTTTTCATGGCAAATGGAGGTAAAGCAGAGCTCCGGTCTTCTCTGTTTTCTCCGTTTTTATATTTTTCTCTCCTTTTTTTCTTTGCTTGAAATTTGAAATTGGGTTCCCTGTGTGATAGGGCGGGGAGGTTCCCTTGTCCGAGATGTTCGGGACATTTGCTCTGTCGGTTGGAGCCGCTGTAAGTGCCTTTTTCCCTTCATTTTCCTTCGATTTCTAGTTCCAAATCATGTTTGCGAAGCTGGGTTTGAGGCGCTTGCGTTGAATCGAAATGGGTATTTTTTATTCTCAGGTGGGCATGGAGTTCTGGGCGAGATGGGCTCACAAAGCTCTCTGGCACGCCTCCTTATGGCACATGCACGAGGTTTTCCTCCTAATCCTTTCCTCTTTCTTCATAAACACCTCTGGTCGCTGAGAAATCTTCCTGGACATTTTCTCGGTAACCAAACAGTGGATTTTCTGTTTGATCATTCTAAAACCTTTCGGATTGCAGTCCCACCATAAACCAAGAGAAGGTCCATTCGAGCTCAACGATGTTTTCGCGATCACAAATGCAGTTCCAGCCATAGCCCTCCTCTCCTATGGCTTCTTCCACAAAGGCCTCGTCCCTGGTCTCTGTTTTGGTGCAGTAAGTTCCATAGTCTCACTGTACCTATTGATTGATGACTCTGTGATTACTGATTACAGTTCCCAATAATTATTTTCTATTGTTGAAAAACAAAAACAAAAACAAAAACAAAAAACAAAAACAGTTTAAAAACACCTTCAGCTTACAAAATCAGTGTTTGGTTACACAGGGCCTTGGAATTACCGTGTTTGGAATGGCCTACATGTTTGTCCACGATGGTCTCGTCCACAGGAGATTTCCAGTGGGGCCCATTGCGGACGTGCCCTATTTCAGACGCGTAGCTGCAGCACACCAAGTAAGCATGCACCACCACACACACGATCCTTCATTTTTCTTTTTCTTTTCCTTTTTTTTGTTTTTTTTTTTAATTTTCAACTGAATCCAACGGCCTGATCTTCTGATGCATGGTCTCAGCTCCACCACTCAGACAAATTCAATGGAGTCCCATATGGGCTGTTCTTGGGCCCTAGGGTAAGCCCATCACCATTTTATTTTTTCCCCAATTAATTTTCAAAATTTGAAGGGGGATTGAATACTATGTGGTGTGGTGCAGGAAGTGGAAGAGGTGGGAGGCAAGGATGAGTTGGAGAAAGAGATCAATCGCAGAGCCAGATTATCCAACGGTCCAAGATGAATAGGATATTTTAGATAACGGTGGGTGAGCGTGTAGGTGAATGAAATGAGTATTGACTATGGTCTATTAGTCACTTTTTCTCAAAAAATGGAGGAATAGGAAAAGGTGTATGGATGATGAATGAATGCAAATTTTCTCATCTTTGTGTACCATATCACACTCAATACATATACATAATAAAGGAAATAACACAATAGTTTCAAAATCTTGTTTGTGCAACTTTTTCTTCAAACTTGTGTGTTTTCAAATTTTTTCTAATCGATCAAAAGTTTGATGTGTGATGGTTGTTGCGGATATGGTCATTGCTTCGAAATCGGGTTCCCATGAGAGTTCTAACGGCTTGGCCATGGAAAGTTCTTGATTATTAAAAAAAATCAAAAGTTTGATGTGTTTGTCCTAAGGGTTTGGTCATGGAAGATTCCTGATTATAAAAAAATATCAAAAGTTTGATGTGTTCGTCCTAAGGACTTGGCCATCGAAGGTTCTCGTTTATAAAAAAAATCAAAAGTTTGATGTGTTTTATATTGTCTTTGAGTGGAATGATAGAGAAAGATACAATATTAGGATGGATGCATTTCTTACTTGGACTAGGAAGAAGAATGAAAGCGAAATAACAAAATAGGATGTAAGATTTAATTTTATCCACACAAATACTTGATATTTGGTATAAATATATTAAGTGGTTGAGTGCTTGAAAAATCAACTTAATAATTTAATTTAAATTATTAAATAAATTAAGTATGATTAATAAAATACATTAATATCATAATTTAAAATTAAACATTATTTTAAGTATTAAGTTGAAATGGTTAATTTATTTTCTTAATTTCAATTTTTTTGTACTTTATTTATTCTTATTTAGTGAAAATATATTAAATAATTACCATTTTACATTTACAATTTATCTTTTGTAATAAATATTTTTATAGTGATGTGCTTTGAATATGAAGACTTAAGAAATAACTTTATTACTTTGAAATATAAAAATTAGTTAAAATTAACGATAATAAATATATTAATTTGATAATTTAGAATAAAATTTAAGTTAACTTTATCACACAATCTTAACACTTAAAGTATAAAATAAATAATAAGTTTTAAATCAATTATTTAAAAATAATTTAACTTAAAATCAAATTAAGTTATTAAGTTATAAATATTAGGTTTTATTAAACACCTACTTAGTCTGATTTTGGTTTTGAACATAAGTAATTAACATCCCTAATAAATTTTTTAGAGAGATTTTAGGTAGCTATGCTTAATAATTCTTTAAAATTTTGATTTTATAGTCAAAGACTCAAAATACATTTATATGGACCTTATACCGTAAAACTTGAGGGATGTAAGTGAAATTAACCCATCTTGCGATCGAGGAAAGTCAAAATTTTGACAAAAAATTTTGGTTGATTATTCAACTCATGTTACTAGTAAATAATTCAAATGCAATAATGAATTAAAAATAATTCTATTTTTTCTATGATTTAATTTGAGTATTGGAAGGTCTTCTCCATTGCTAAGTTCTATGATTTAACATGGGACCCATAAAGTCCCTTTTCATGCGCTAATTCTCACTTAAATTATTAGAAATCTTCCATGTCATACTTTATCTTGGAAAATAAAATATTCAGTCATCGAAAAAGTCCGGCAGCTTTTGTATTTTTGTTGTTGTTTTTTATTTTATTTTATTATAATTTAAAGTTTGAATAGATTTAAATTTATTTAATATCAAAATAGGCAGGTGTTACACGTATCATTATTTTTATTATTTGATTATGTGATTGTGATAATGGGATAAAATAAATTTAGTGGCTATCTATTAAGATCTGTTTGGACTTCTAAAAAATTGAAAACTCATTTTTTAAACTCAATAATTTTGTTCATCAAGTTTATAATATAAAAAATAATTTAATATAAAAATAAAAAAACATTGCTTTTAGTTAAGATGAAAGAAATTATAAAATATTGTATTTATTCAAACCCGATGAGTGAAATTATCTCATATTTAATCAATACTAAATATTACTCAAAAACCGATAAATTTGTTTAGTAGAAGGGAGTTGCATGATGACTCTCGATAAATGAACTTTAAAATTTTATAATTTTTTATTATTTATTATTTATTATTTATTTTGTAAAATAAAGAGTTTTATTATTACATAATTTATACTCGAAGTGTCTTCTTTTAAATCAATTTTTTTCATGTCTTAAAAATTATATTAAATCATACTCTATTTGTAATTGATTTACGTCAAAATTTAATTTCTTTAAAAATAAAATATTTTGTTTTTAGTTACTTAATGTAATAAAATTATAATTTAATTGAAAAAAAAAGTTTTATTTTTTTACTTAAAATTTTGTAAAATAAAGTATTGAAATAAGGTTTAGATGTCAATATTTTCCCTAACCATCACAATTTAAAAAAATATATTTATTTATTTTTACTTTTGAAATAAATAAAGGTTAAAAAATGGTCATTACATTTATGTAAATATAAAAAATGACAATATTTTTTGTTGTTTTAACTCTAACATAATGTTAAATAAAAATTTAATCGCTTTATTCCAACAATATATTTTTATTTTCATGAGAAATTGTGTATTACTTAATTTTTCAAATAGATTATAAAATAAATATAAAATTAAATTTATAAAAATTAATCATTTTCAACCTTCATCTATGAAAATTGTAAAACAATCAAATTATATTCAAGACTTAGTCCTAAGATATTATTGTTAACTCAACTTTATAAATTTTACTTCAAAATAATTATTTTGGAAAATCAATTTTGAATACATAAAACCTAATAAATAAATATAAGTACTAAAATAATGACTGTATTTATACCTTGATCCATAATACCGATAACAGTTCTAAAGTGAGCTTAAGTCACCTCGTGAATTGTTTTGATCAAGATTTTCAACTCACTACTTACATATAGTAGATGAGTTACTTGTATGGTATATACTGTTATAAGTAAAACAATAAAAGACAT
This sequence comes from Vitis riparia, assembly GCF_004353265.1. Taxonomy (NCBI): domain Eukaryota; kingdom Viridiplantae; phylum Streptophyta; class Magnoliopsida; order Vitales; family Vitaceae; genus Vitis; species Vitis riparia. Next base: position 18,727,301 of record NC_048446.1, on the reverse strand, counting down.
AAGAAATGAGAGTGTACTCGGACTTTTAACTTTACATATGAGAGTTATACTCATTATTTACTACCATTATGTACAAATTAATGAGTGATGGTGGGTTATCAACTTGAATGCATTCATATAATTGCGCAGGTTATACTTTCCTATTTTCCTTCATTACTCATAAACGTTATGTACAAATTAAATTTCATAATGATATGGTTGCAAAAGTCATAACATCATATTAATACCAATAAAATTTGTTAAATCCTCATTTATAATTTTAGTCTTCCACGACTCTTGGTTGCCCAACAAATTGATCTTGTTAAATAATATTTACACAAATGTAATTAAATATGATCACATATTATAGGAAAAAATTAACAATTATGAGACATTTTTCATTTCTAATAATTTCAACACTTAGGCCATGTTTGATAGCGAAAAACTACAAGAGAAATAAAAATAGAGAGGAAAAATATAAGAAAAGAAAAAGTGATGAAAAATAGAAAATAGATTTAAAGTTGATAAATTACTTTTATATGTTAATTCAAAATCATTTCACTTATATTTCCACCTCTACACGAATATATATTTTTTTTAATTTCATATTTTTCATGCTGACACTAAATATAAGAAAATTATTTTTCTATCATTTTTTCTTTTTCAAGAATCAAACATAACTTTATAATCCAGTATTAAAATTCTTTCATACATAATTTTTAGTTTTATCAAACACCTCCTAACTAGGAAAAAAAAATGAAATAAATCAATAATTAACAAAAATAAGATTAAAAAATGCAAAAGACAAAAATCATTGAAAATAATTGATGTTAAGAGTCCATTTGACAATATTTTTTAAGAAAAATAAAGTGTTTGATAAAATTTTAAAAAATCACTTTTAATAATTTTTTTGGAGAAGAGGAAATATTTCTCCTGAAAGCATTTTCGCTATGTTTAGTTATTTGAAAATTTTAGGAAAAGAAAATAACAAGAAAAAGTAGAAGGAAAGAAAAAATGAAAAAAAATAAAAAATAGATTTAAAGTAGATAAATTATTTTTATATGTTTTTTTTAAATTCATTTCACTTATTTAGTTACATTAAAAGATTAAATAATTTTAAAATATATGATTTTTTTTAACTAATTTTAATTATATTTGATTTTTTAAGAAATATTTTTATAATAAAATTAAAACTATTTTTTATTTTTTATTTTTCGTTATTATTTTTCGAGAACCAAATATAACTTTTTTAATTATAAACACTCTCAAACGCATTCTAGTGTGCTGCAACCAAACAACCCCAATAATTGTCACTAATAAATAAATCCAAAAGTAATTGTAGAAATAAAAATAGAATAGCAACAAAATTTTCTTTGCTGTTACATCTCCTTTAAAAAAGGGTATCCTCCAATCAAATTTCCCAACAATCTCACAAAGGACGATTGTGAAGTGGCCTACACCCATTACTCACCACCAGGGCCAGGCAAGCTTCATGGGTTGGCTCAGTGTGACCCCTCTTTTGGGCCATTATTTTCCCATGTACCAAACACTTTGTTTTCTCATGGGAAATGTGTGAATTGCATGGCACCCCCATGTGGGTGACTCATCTTTCCTCTCATATTTGAAACCTGACCCTAGTGGCCATGATCTCCATCTTCAATAAATTGGATGGACTAAAAAACTTCTACATCATAAGAAATTAGGGTGATAATTGTTTTATTAAAAAATAATTTTGAGAATAATTTTAAAAAATTATTTTTAAATGTTTTATAGAACAAAAGTTTGTTTTGAAGTTTAAAATATGTTTTATATCAAATGTTTTATTTTTAATTATTTTATATGCTTGTATAATTATTTTTTAAAACAATTCTAAAAAAACAAATGAAAAAAAAGGTAGGAAACAACTAAAATATATTCTATAAAAATATCATGTTTTTTATTCTTAAAAACAAAAAATAGAAAAAGTTTCTAATTACCAAACATGTTTTCTTATTTTTTTTTGTTTTTGAAAACAGTTTCTGTCCTAAAAAATAATCACTAAACAAGGCCTATGACTATGTTATTTTCTCAAAAAATTGAGAAAAATTAAAGTCAATACACAAACAAATACACTATTAAAAATTAAATAATTTTAAAATAAATAAAATTTTAATTAAATTTGATTTTCTTTGATATTTTCTATTCCCGATTAGTTTTTTAATTATAAATGAATATCAATTTGTTTTATTAGGTTTCTATCCCACATAGAGATTTCACATCCATTAATCTCGATTATGATTAATTAATCTTGTATTAAAAGATGATGATGTGAAAGTGGGTTGTGACAGTTAAATTATTGCTCACATTGATGTTGACCAAAACCTAGAAAAGAAAGTGTATTAAAATAGTGGTGACACTGTATGACCTAATTGATTGGTGAAGTGTGACATTGTATAAGGAGGATAATGTTCAACACTATCCTGGTACTTGCTTTAGGTGGCATCATGGGATTGGGCCTAGCCCAATATGAGGTTTCTATTTTTATGCCCTTTTTGTATGTAGGCCCATTGGTTGCTAGCCGTGTGACGGATGCCCACCCACAGCAGGCGCTTGGGCCCACAATGGTCTATTGGTCTCCCGTTTTTTAATTTTGTTTCAAAAAGGTTGCTTCGCTGCCAGCATTCCCTCCCTCCATTACTCTTTATGTTTCAATAAAATAAAATAGAAAATAGATAAGAAGAAGACGGGGAAGATGGGGAAGATGGGGTCATGGATTGAGAAGGAGAAGGTAGGTTTTGGGGTTATTCGTGGCCTCGTGGGTGGGTGGGGATGGGTGGAAGTAGGAGTGGTAAAGTTGGATATATTATATAAATATAATACCTTTTTTTATTAAGACTTAGATAAAGTATAAAGAAGTTTAGCTCCCATTCGTGTTGACATATTAAAAGGATAACGTATTGACCTTGACACATATATTTTTTAAGTAATCACTATTTATTGTCTTTCAATCTCCTTTTTCATAGTCTTTCCCTTAATCTCGGTTGTAATTATAGACATACAAGTCACCTATATCTCTTGTAAACATAGGAATGACAATAGGGTGGGTTCAAGACGGATTGCCCGCATTTCAACCCCGCCTCATTTATTAAAAACAATTTCCCATATCCGCCCCGCCCTGCACCATTTAACTTTTTTTTAAAAAAAATTACTTTTAAAATTTTTAATTATATTAAAATAAATATATTTTATAAATAATAAAATTATTATATTTTTTTATAACTTATTTTATTAATTTTTTTATTATTATCTATATATTAAAATAATAAAATAAAATTTTAAATTATATTAATTTTAAAATTTAAATTAAATTAAAATTTAAAATTAATTTTATATATAATCGAGCAGGGCGGGGTGGGATGGGGCAATACCCGAACCCGCCTCGTGTTTTAAAAAAATTTCATACCCATCCCAAACCTGTTTATTAAAATTAAACTCCGTTCCATCAGGGGCGGGTACTCGAAAAAACCCGCCTCATTACTATATAGCTCATACATATTTCTTGTAACCTGTATGTAATACAGGTTGTAATTATAAACATACAACTCACCTATATCTCTTGTATACAATTCATACATATTTCTTGTAGCCCGTATATAATATAGTGAATGACAGAAGATAGCAGACTCATTTCTTTTCTGTAAACCTAATACATATCACTCATTTAATAAATAACTAATTTTTGGATCAACTTACATAACACAAATTTGACTCAAATTGACTTATCTAATAATCGCGTCAAATTTTTGTTTAATCTTAAAAAAGAAAATATAATGTTTTTAAAAAATATTTTTGTTATTTTCTGAAGACGGTTTTAAAAAAATAGTGATGGAAATATGTAAAATGGTTAAAAATAAAATACTAAAATATAAAAAATATTTTAAAAACATATTAAAAAATATGTTAAAATATTATAGGTTTTCAAATATATTTTTATTTTGTAAAATATTATAAAATAGTTTTCAAAAACAGTTTTCAATAATTATTTTTCAGAACTATTTAAAAAAATAATTACAAAATATGCTGTTAATTATTCTGCGTTTATAATGAAAGTGATAGTAATGAAAATGTTATAGACTAAAAGTGATCTGACCAAACGGACGAATGGAGATCAACTCAGTGATTAGATAAAAAGTCTCAGACATTTTGAAGCAGGTTGAAACTGGGCTTACCTCAATTATAAAAGCCCATAAACCTACCTGCACTATTGGGCCCAATAAACATTCATACCCAGCCCAGGGACCATCATGACCCAACTTTGAACTTGCCAATTTCCCGGGAAAGTTCCACATTTCCATCTTTCAGAATGGAGTTCTCTGCAATTTCCCCGTCCAATTCACTTCATTTTCCCACGAATTTTCTCGAGAAAATTATGACCCATTTTATGGTACGTCCTAGAAATGCTACTTTCTCCTGCAGGACCCTCCAAATTCAAACACTCGCCTCGAACTTGGAAGAGAGCAGTAGAGTATCATTTTCAACGAGATCGCGTGCGGACATAAAAAATGAAGAATCTTTGGTGTTGGGCAATCGAAAAGGTTGGATTCACTTTGTGGGTATTGGAGGTAGTGGGTTGTCAGCTCTCGCTATGCTCGCTCTTAAACAAGTAAGCTTTTGCTAAACCCTAACACTTGGTTGGTTGCTGAGAAAAGGAAAGAAAAGAGTTTTTGGGTCTGATATTCGATGTTGTTTTTGTTTCTTAAATATGAGGGCTCAACCGGAACAGACCAGAATTGTTGTATTAAGTTGAGTTAAATCGAGTCTTGGGTTTGCTTAGGGTCTTAATTAACATGAAATTGACCCTATATTTGGTTTCCGAGAAAATGGAGGAAAATTAAGGAGTCCAAATTTTTTTTGTAGAAAAATGAGGAATTCAAGTAGGAGCTAAATAGAAGTATCATGCTCACTGTGTACTTTTTAACTTGCTTGATCCCTAAAAATGGGGGAAAATCAACACCCCAGTTAGATCATGAGAATATGGAGGAAAATCAAGGAAAGCTCTGTCCCCAAGTCTCGGACGTGATGGTCATTTCACACCTCAAACCTGAAGCTTGACTTGACCCAAACAATCACCTTATAACTCATCAAATTCTTGTTGAGTAGTAATGCAAAATTCTATAATCCTCGAATCTCAATTTTAAAACTAAAACATCAACCAAATTGTTATTGTCAAAACAACTTTAAACTTAACAATTCAAATAGTAATAATATTCTAACTTTTAAACAACGTCCAAAAATAAAGTTTAAACCAAAATCCTAATGACGACAAAATCTCATCCTAACTGTCACTCCTATTGTCAACAAATGTGAATGAACTCAAAGCCTAATAAGAAATATTAATACAGTTTCATGAATAAAACATTTTCAGTTATGATTATAGATATGGGATATAATATATAATCATTTTTATAAAACCTTTTGAGTTCAAACATGCTAAAGCATCTAAAACTTTTCAACAAAACATTTTCATATCTATGTCAAAACAATTTCATATCAAATCCAAATCAAATGCATCCAAAATATTATTACTTTGGTTATTGAATAACAAACCCAATTAGGTGAGACTTTACAAATGGGTGACTAACCTTAAATTTGTTCCTTCTAAGGTGGACGGAACCAAACACTACTAGTACTATTAACCTTTAACCAAACCTCCATAGGTTGGGGTTAAGAACAATTATGTTTCCTACCAAGAAATGTAAAGGTCAACAATTATAACCTGTTGACTAGGGCCGAAAATGTCAACAATTATAACCTAGTGATTCAAGCCAAATATGTCAACAATTATAACTCATTGATTAGAGTCAAACACTTTGTTTCATTGATTCAAACTTACAGAATAAAAACATAATATCTCCACAATTTTTCTATTATAAACAAAGGAAAAGACTCTAACATATTTTTCATGCAAAATATATATTTGATCCATATATAAAACTAAAAATAACATTTTATTTACCTATTAAAAAAATATAAAAATAAGATTTTTTTTAATTCAAAATAACATATAAAAAGAAATGTTTTCTTTTATAAAATCTATATTAATTTCTCTTACATCAAAGAAGCATTGAAAAACCTTGGAAAAATTAATCCTAAAGAATCTACTTCTCATCTAACATAACAAAAAAAATAAAATAAAATATATTACTATTGACTATTTATCTAAAATTTATAAATTAGACAATCATAATAATTTTTTATATCGATATTATTACCACTAATATCATTTTCAACTTCCTAACCAATAATAATTTAAAAAAAAAGTTTCCAAATTTTTATGAAAATAGTATCCAAGAATTTATCAATATATTATTATTATTTTTAACTAAATCTCTCAAAAATTTGTTCTTTCTATTTATTGCATTAAACTTTTATTGCTATTATTTCATTTGTTAACTTAAAACTAAATATTATTATTTTTATTAATTTTCAAGTCCAATACCGAACAAAAACCTAAAAATGAAAACAATCAACCTCATGTGAGGTTTCGTCCCATTATGATTATTATATTAACGCGCATTATTTTCTTCCTCGTCTACACGCATCCTTTTTTTTTCCTTAACCCCACAACACTGCTACACAACCACCTACATGCCTTTCATGTCATTTAATATATATATATATTTTAACTATTTGATGGTTCCATTCGAAGCACATACTCTAGCCTTTTTCTTTTCTTTTCTTTTTTTTTCCACATAGTACACGCACATCTACATGTGTTTTTTTCCATGAAACTATAATTTTTTTCTTCTATTTATTTATTTGTCTAGATCTATTCATTTGAATAATAAAATATTTTCAATCTCCATTAATAAATCAAACTATATTCGTAAATTTTCAATATTTTTTTATCTAAAAATTAAATTAACAAACCCTAATCTAGATTGAGATTTCCAAAGAATATCTAAAGTGTTTAAAACTAATTAACGAATATAAAATACTAATCTAAGCGTTAAAATCTTACCTAAAAAAATTGATTTTCAAACCCTACGCTCTCAAATCTTCAACCTTACATTGCCCTACATTCTGTGATCTCTTTGATCTTCGTGTAAAAGGGTTTTTGTACAAGAAAGTCAGAAAAATCTAATTTATTTCTAGGGCTTTTTAAATGTGAAAAGACCTCTTTACCTTTATTAAATTTATTTAATTTATTTATTTACTTCTAATTACATTTTTTTCCGTAACAATAAATTTGGGGTGTTACAAGCACAATTTCAAGTCTCATTTTTCTCCCAAGAACAAATTAAACTCAACTCAACTGAGCCAAGTAGTTGTACTAGGATCAGTTTAAGTCCAGGCTTTCTTGCTTTTCTTGGGTGATTTTGATTTCTTTATTTTCCAACATTTTCTAACTCAATTGATTTTTCTCCTCATGAACAATGTTGGATTTGCAAAACGCAGATTACATTATCATAAACCTTGAGATTTGTTGAGCATCATGTTCGGGTCTAATTGTATTGCTTGTAAGCTAATCTTGATTTATTTATTTATTTATTTATTTTATAATTTGGACGCTTATATTTTAATTGGTTATAGGGGTTTGAGGTTAGTGGCTCGGATATTGTGTGGAGCAGCTTCATGGATGGACTGAAAGAGGCTGGGGCACAATTGCATTTAGGTCATTCAGAGTCAAACATACAGAGGAACAACGGGTCCAGCTTACCTGATGCAATTGTTGTTTCAAGTGCTATTCCCCAAGATAATCTAGAGATTTTACATGCCAAGTCTGTTGGAATACCAGTGTGCGTATATTGATGCTACAAATTTCAAAGTACTTTTCTTGTTTCTTAAAAGAAAAATTTGCTTCAGATTTTGCTTTTAGAAACTGGATAAGGTCCACAAAATGTTAACCAAACTATATCTTCATCAAACTTTTCTTGTACTGAATTGTGGAACAATTTATTTCCATATCCAAGTGACAAGTATTACTATGTTAAATGTAATTGGTAATCACATTTCATCTGTTCTTAATGTCTTGTTATTATAGATATAAGAGAGCTAATTGGTTGGGAAAGCTCACAGAGCACTACAATCTCATTGCTGTTAGTGGTACTCATGGTAAGAAAATTCTATTCAGGCTTAAGTATGACTGTTACTTTCTTTATTTCTATATTTTCTTCATAGAAGTCTGTGAAAAAGACAAGAAAGGAAAAGGAACTCTCCAAATCCTATGTTTTATGTTGCTTTTGTTGCTAAAAAATATGAAAAGTTTATCTTAACTAGACCCAGTTGAGTGGATAATTTTTCTTTTATTAGGTTTTAAGTTATAATGCTTGTGTGGTTATATCTTTTCTCCATAACCTAATGAGACTTTATAGAAGTGCTTTGATAGGAAAAAAGAAAAAAAGAAAAAAGTGTTATCAGTTCTAGTCTTAGAATGCATTGGTTCTAGATATGTTGTTCTGAATTTATCCACTGCCTGATTTTATGAGTCCTTACCCAATTTTATGTGAATGGATCTGTTACAGTGGATCTCAGGTTTTTGAGTTTTAAGTTCAAAATCAACTTCTGTCCTAGTTGAAAGAGAAAACAAAACCAAAATTATGAGGTTTCGTCCAAACATTATTTTAGTGTTGGATACATTTGTGAGAATTATGGTTTTAACCAACCAAGTTGTTTGTATCATCTTCACTGTAGTTAATTTTTAGTGCTATCTTGCTTAAATGTTTGATAAAGCATATTTGTCACTGTGAATAAGTTGAGATTCATTTGCCCTCTTGCTTGAAGAGAGTGAAAGTACGATGGTTTGATATTAGTCACTGTATTTCATATTTTATTCTTTTCTGCTAAAATAATTGCAATGCTATTCATTTTAAACCATCATGCTTACCTTCAATTAATTATAATGATTAATGCAGGGAAGAGTACAACAGCAAGTATGCTTGCTTATGTTTTAAAATCAATGGGAGATGATCTTACAGCCGTAGTTGGGGCACAAGTGCCACAGGTATCATTTTATCTCCTGCATTTTGGGAGAAAAATCTGAATCTTTTCGGACTGTAAAATGCATTTCTTAGTTACTACTTTTAGTGTCCAAACATTTTATGTTTCTATTGTAAAGGACCTCTTTATTTGTACATACATACATTCATTGTTCAATTAGCAATAGTTGAAGTATCATTTTGAATTTATCAACAGAAATTGGAAATGATCAAAATGCACTTTTGCAGTTTGGAGGAGGAAATATTATGTCAGGAAGTGGTCGCAATTTTGTTTTGGAGGTACTTCTCTCAGTCGTTTTTTCATGATAGAATTGATTTTGTAATTTGTATGATAAGCTGGGTGAAAATTTACAGTATATATGAGGATATTCATTTATACTTAAACAAATTATAAGTATGTCTTTGCTTCTTAAAAACTATTGAATGACTATTTCCTCTAGAAGTTTGTTTTGCACCTAAAAATATTAATGCAGTTTTGCCAGTCAGCACAGACGAAACAAAGGTATCAAAAATTGTATTTTTCTTTGGTTGAAGGGTTGACTATCCCTTTTAAGGCTCTATTGTTATTGAAATATATACTCCTCATTAGTGGAATGCTGAAATATAAGCAGCAACATTTTTTAAATGGCTATGAACTTCTTTTCATACCCTTTTTTCTGCTTGGAGACTGATTAGTGACTAGGATTGTACTTCTTCCCATTTTTGCATGTCCTGTTTCTGGGGAATTTCACCTTTGCCCTCATGTGAATTTACATTCGAGACAGGCTGATGAATATGACTGTTGCTTCCTGGGATTACTGCCTTACATAGCTGTGGTTACAAATGTCGATTGGGAGCATGTTGATATCTTTCCAGATGAGGTTTGAAAATTGATTAGCTCTTCATGAATGGAAACCAGTGATAATTGATTAAGCCTTTGCGCTGATTATCTGACCACATGGTGTATACTTACTAAATATTTTTCCTGTGAATTAGGAAGCAGTCAAAGCTATTTTTAGGAGGTTCCTGAAACAAATCAGGGTTGGTGGACATCTCATTTTATGTGGGGATAGGTATACTTTGGTCAACTATTTCCCACTTTTGGTTATGTATCTTGTGATGCATTGAACAGGTTTGAGTACAGTACTTATTATCTACACAAACTAACTGTTACTGTCTTTCTGGTTTACTCATAATGAATCTCTCCCATAGGATAAGAAAGATTGTGTGTGGACTTGCGTTTCTCACCTTGGTAAATAACATAAGTTTGCATAATTGCATCTAGTTTTACTAAGTCTATAGATGAGTTAGATTTCTAAGTGCAATAGAATTAGCACATTTGCCTCCCTTAATTAACATAATTTGTGTTAGATATAGCATCTGCTAGGGTTCAAATAATAAAAGAGAAGAATTTCTGAAAGGAAACTTAACTTTGTTCTCAAAGTGAATGATCAGGAACTAGTAGATGAAGGGATTTAAGCCATGTAGCAGATCATGAACCATGTGGTCAACCCCACTGTTTTCTTCTTCAAGGCAAAGGATTTTAGGCTCGAATTTTTTAACTCTGGCTGCTCATTCATAAATCCTATGTGTTTGTATGTTGCAATTGATTCAGTCTAAGAAAATTATTGCATTCAGGTTTATCTTTAGCAGATTCTAATTCAATAATTTGCTTTTCAAGAGGCAATGCAGTGCAGGTGCATGCTCATTGCTGGATGACAGAGAAGAATCAACTGTAGCAGACCATTCAAGTGGGAAGTTGTCAACTCTGAATTCAGATAAATGCAGTGATGGCTACAGAATAACAACTTTTGGAATTTCAAGAACTAATGAATGGCATGCATTATCGATTCGTCCTAACTCACAAGGTGGTAGTGATTTTGTACTGGTAAGTGTATTGTTGTTTGTATTACCTTTTTTCTTCCTTGTAGACCAATCCAATTATAGAAGACTAGAAGAATATCAAATGATTTTATGCCCTATATTGGAAATAGAGTTGGAAGGTTGTAAACTAATTCTAAAATCCATTTCCAATATTTTTATACATAAAAAATTGATTAAAATTCTGAAAAGGCTCACATGGCTTAGCTTGGCATGAAAAGGAGTTTGGTTTTATACGATTCTATTTATTTTTATTTTGTCAAAGTAAGCATTACAGGGATTGGAAAAAAATTGCATAATCTCAAACATCATCCTCCTATCTACTTATGAATGGAAGATATCTGAGGAATTGTCTTTCTTAAAAAGTTAATTATATATTTATGTGTAAACAATATAATTTTCGTATTTTCATATATATATATGTATAAATTGATATATTTATATGCAATGCCCTATGCGGGATTTCATAATGAAATCATGTATGGTTTGATCCAGTTCTTTTGCATTCCTTATGCACTTGTAAACATCCATGCAACATTGATAACTTCACAAAAAGTTAAAAATAAACTGTTACTTTCCTGCAGTGTCACAGGGGTTATCCAGTGGCAAACATCACCCTACAGATACCCGGAGTTCATAATGTTCTCAATTCATTAGCAGTGAGTTAAAAAAACCTTGTCAAATTTTACTTTTCTTCATGACAGGTTTTGCAGGTTCTCTGGTTTATGGGTCATTTCATGTAGGCTTGATTCATTATCTCCAATTTTTCAGCCACTCCATCATATGGACTTTTGGCCACAGATTGATTTACATTTCTTTTTTATTCTTACTTATATTAAAATCAGAAATATTTAAAGCTTTGCATATTTTTATGTGGTTCATTCCTTGTATGTACTTCTCACTGGTAGAATCGTTATGCACTTCTTGTTGTTGCTCTCTTAATTTTATTCTTTTATATCTCAACATGCAGGTTATTGCCACAGTGATGGCACTGGTTAGTGATGGAAGACAAAGTTATGAATCAATCAATTGCGTGAAGATACACTTGAACAATTTTGTTGGTGTTTCTAGACGTTTTGAGCTGATAGGTACTGTATGTGGATGCCATATATATGACGACTATGCTCACCATCCAACGGAGGTTCGGGCAGTTCTCCAAGCAGCACGCCAAAGGTTCCCATTGAAGGCTCTTTTGGTGGTATTTCAGCCTCATACTTACAGGTCATAGCTCAAGTAAAACGGGAATAATGTTCTGTGAGCACAGTTTATTCCACAATACGAGTAGTATTACCTTGTGCCAGTTTATGATATTTGGTCATTTTTGCAGTCGTCTGGCAGCACTGAAGAGTGACTTTGCCACTGCATTCAGTGATGCAGACCAAGTTTTGGTTACAGAGGTATGAATGTCTTGGTCCACCATTTTCTCAGTTTCCGGTGGCAAAGGGCTACTAATGATTTGATTTGATTTCAGATTTATGCCGCCAGAGAAACTAATGTTTGGAATGTCAGCGGAAAGGATCTGGCTACTTCTATCATTGGGCCACCATCTGAGTACATCCCTTCCCTGGTACACCCAAATTCAGTTTTCGAATTTCTGGAAATTGATTGATATTTGAAGATGTTAACTTTAATATGCATGAGGAACCCTTGAAATGTTTGTTTAGGGAATTCCTGATCTGTTAAGATTTTATCAATTTGGAAAACAAAAACGGAATACAATGTCTGAATAAATGTAGGATACATGATGCTGGAACACAAGTTGGGATCAAATAATAAAACCTCTGTTCTGTTTGATTTCCTAGAAAATGGAGAAAAAAAGGAAAACTAATTAAATTGTGCATATAGATGTATACAAATCATTCTGGATGGATGTTATGCAAAATAAATAAATAAAAATGAGTATTTGGATTCTGAAGAATTGAGAATTGTTTTTAAGAATTATTCTCAAAAATTGTTTTTGAAACCGTTACTAAACATGCTCTTACTATCTTTTTTACTAACCAAAAGTGGAAAGCAATCTTAAGCTTTCAGTGGAGATACAAATCCCTTCTGTGTTATTTTTCTCTCCAAATTATTGTTCTTCCTTTTATTTTAGGGAACGTAAAAATAAAAAGAAACTTTGGAATTCCACTATAGCCACACCATCCCAACATTACAAGATTAGAAATTTTCTCCCTTTTGTCAATTTTACTATAGGCACGCTATATCATAAGAATTTATCAGAAACCTGGATGTTAGGAAGATTGTTTTTAAGACAAAATCAGAAATGCTTCCTAGTGGGAAATGAAACTGTCGTTCTTGAACTATTGGAGACATTCTGGAATGGTTTACCAACAGGATGCTGAAGATGATCTTTGTCTAGCTCTTGTGCTTTTGTACCAATTTGGAAAGCAGAATTGCCAATTGGTGACTGGTTTCCTTAATGTAGAACAATTTGCTTAAGCAGAAAGGCAAAAGGGATTAGATTTATCAACAACTCACTTCCAAGATAATGTGTTTTACTCAAGTTGCCCTCTGATTATAGTTTATGCTCCATTTATTGTTACTTTCTTGTTGGCTTTCTAAGGGGGATGTGGTAGACAAGTTAGCGCATCAGATATCCTTGGAACCTGATCGAGAAACAGTTGTGTTTACACTTGGAGCAGGTACTCAATTCACTTGATAAGCTGTGCAAAGTTGGATTTCTTTCATCCAATTTGGTCTAGATATTGAAAACAGATAGCTTTATATAGCATTCTTCTATTTTGTTAAGGAAATTGTAATGCTGATAGCTTCTCCATCTGGGTTTTCATTGATCAGGTGATATTACTACCGTGGGGTCAAAGTTGTTCCATGAATTGCAGGGAAGGCTGCAAAAGTGAAAGCCCGAGTTGGTCATTGAAGCTCTGCTGCTATTTGTGCTTCACTGACGAATGGCATGGTGGTGATTGACACGAACAGGGCATGTGAGTAGCTTTAGATCCACATGAAGGCTCTCACGGAGAAGGCACATGCCAGAGGCCAGCTTTGTTCAGTTTTTTGGCTTTGCCTGAATTCATTTGTTGCCTCTCATTAAAGTTCTGAAAATTGCCATCTCAAACTTGTTATTACAAAGTTCCCAGGAAACATGCAAACTGCCCAGGCGATGGATCGTATTAGGGATCTCATTTGTTCTGGATCTGTAATGGCATTCTTGCATGACAATGCCGTTGCGGTTCTCATTCATTGGAAATGTAATGTCTCCTATGGTGATTCGCATTTAAAATATGTAAACGATTGAAAGACATGGATTGGCATATATTGTTGCATTCTGTAAATTGAGTCCTGCAGATATAGTAAAGTTTCTGATCATATTTCCCACCTAACATTTTTATCCAATATAAGATCGCTCAACTGGGAATAGATACCAATGCAAGATATTCTTTTTCTTTGCCATTTCACAAAAAGGGACAATCCTGGTGCAAAACATGTACAAAATGCATGCAGAGAACCACCCTAAAAGGGTGACAAGGAAAAAGAAAATGAGACCAGAAATGGAAGGCAAAACCAGGAAACAGCATCCCCACAGAACATTTAACCTAAGAAATCATTAATAACAAGATCTAAGGAACATATCTTTGCCTGAAAGGATTGAAAAGAATGTGATTCATCAATAATCCTCTTGATGTACAGAGGCACCAACTCATAAGAGAAACACCCCTATATCTCTGTTAAGGCAATATGAGAATCTTTTCCCACATCACTTCCCACACCATAAATAAACACACAAAGAGCTGAACCTTGAGGAAGGTCTAGGCCAGAGTGCCAAACAGAATGAGAATACCATAATGCCCTTCTGTTCAACATGGAAAGGATGCATGATATTTTGACTTTTTAAGTACCTTTAAACAATATGGCAAAGAAAAATAGGACGACCAAAGGCATCTATAGACCAGCTAACCTGAGTTCCCAATATGGTAACTTTTGGAATTGTAAAAGAGATGCTTCAAGTCCTAGTTATTATAACAACATATGTTATGTAACTAAGCCAATAAAGCAATATCGAAACCTAATACAGAATCTTGTTTCTTTTATTTCACTTCACTCTCATTTTTGCTCCTCTGAAGGCAATTTAGCTGGTTACTAGTTTGTCTTTAATTAGCTTTGTCTTTCAAGCAAATGATGGTTTTAGGTATCTAGTGATAACATACCGATATTATGCGCATCCTTCTAGATGAAATGAAATCTCATAACCAAACTTGTTGAACTACCAATTTTCCTAAAAGGTTAAGTTTATAAGATTTGGACCCACAATGTATATCATGCCCTCCAAAACCCTCCTGCATGTGCGAGCCCATACCTATACATGGAGAGACACAAAAGCACACACAAGCCCACAGATAAACAAACTACAAGCAACCCATTTTGGATTTAATAAAGTGGAGAAATAAACATGTGATAAAGTTTGAACACATGACCTCCCACCAAACGAAGTTCTACTACTTTATATATATATATATATATAGGTAAATAAGAATTGTATTAAAAGAAAGAAAGTATACACGTTGTATACGAAGAAAGAAGGGCAAAAAAGGCGCAAAGACACAAAAACCCACTATTGCGCCCTACCGAGGGCCTACCCAATCCACAAAGTCTAACAACAATAAAGAACCACTCTCAATGTACAATCTAATCCAATCTCAAAATAGATACATGAAAGAATTTTTAATTGTTTGATCTGTGCTTTCATAGTTGTCAAAAACCCTCCTATTCCTCTCCCGCCATAAAGCCTAAAACAGACACAATGGAGCAACCTTCCAAGCCTTCTTCTTCCTGTAGTACTATGTTAAATAATCAATTTTACTAAAAACTTAAACCTGTAGGATTTGAGTTCATAATATATATCATACTCTTCAACATGCTCCTTCGTGTGCAAGTCTATACCATATGGAGAGATACATATGCTTGTAAGCAAACAATCACAATTAGCCTCCTTTAGGCTTAATGAATTGGGGAAATAAATATACAATGAGGCTCGAACACATGACCTCCCGCTAAACGAAAATCCGATCTACTAATTTTCCTAAAAGCTTAAGCTTATAGGATTTGAATGCACAACGTATATATCATGCACTCCAACAAAACCTACATCAATCATTGTGTCAAACACGATTCATCCTAATTGTCTTTGTATAACAAAGTTTTTGGTATGATAATAACTCTACAGACTCCACTTAAGAACCATTTCTGGGTCTTCTTTCCATCAAATAATTTAAACATGGATGTTCTATTTGTGAATTAGTAGTATATGGAAGGTAGTTATGGCCAATGGAATCCAAGGTCCATCAGAGAATTTAATGATAAGGAAGAATGTGATTCCCCATGTTGACAAGGATGATTTATTTTGAAAACATATTAAAGATGAAAAAGATTTTCTCTGAAATCTCTCTATAACATTTAGACTTTTGAGTATTAGATTCTAGTATCTCTATCTCACATAAGGTGTTTGGAGTTCACCTACCCCCCAAGAAAGTTTCTATTTTTAAAGATAGCACAAAGGTCATGGTCTTGGGTGGCGCTTAAGACAATTAAGGATGCATTAAGTGGTTAACTCCATGGCAGATGAGGAGGCATTCATCACATAAGATTTCACTTATTATAAAAAAACATTTGCAAGCTCTATTACAAAAATGTAATCTGATTTCATAAAGTTGCTAAACTATCGCAAAGTACATATATAGCAATCATTCAAATTCTAAGCAGCCATTTGAATTCAAAATTCACTCCTCAAGGTTTCATATATCACATATCAAACAAGTTCTGAGTTCAATTAATTTTGATCTTCAAGAATTCAGAGCCTTCCATATCATTGGATTCAATACATTTGATTGCTACAAACAAGAATTTTTCAGTACAGAAACTTGGTCTGCAAACAATTGATCGATTAAAGCACCAAACAAAACTGCTAGCAAAGCACAAAGACACATTAAAAAAAATAAAATAAAATCCAAATGTGGAGAGACAAACTCTACTTACAACTGTACACAGCTTCGAAATTTGGTCCTTGTCTCCTACTTCAAACTCCAAAAACCATCATTAACCAGAACAGTCCTACGATGTGCTTGATTTTATCCTCCAAAAAATGAGAAAAACCCTCTCTTCTTTGGCTCCTCCTCTACCACAACAGCCTGCATACTATCCTGCTCAACAAGCCTCCACGCTGCTTGCTCGAATGCCAATCCTGCCAATGTGGGAGGCTTATTCAACACAAGTGGGTACCCCCTATTTGTGCTCCGAATCACCTCGGAATCCTCTGGAATCACTCCCAACAATGCCAATCCTAGCATTTCTTGAACATCAAGAACGGACATCATGTCTTCGCCTTTTATCATATCCGTCCGAACCCGGTTCACAATCATTTTTATATCCTTGATTCCATCGCACTCGAGCAGTCCAGTAACTCTATCAGCATCTCTCAAGCTCGTAATATCCGGAGTGGTCACCAAAACCGCCTCATTCGCCGGAGTGATCGCCGTAATGAATCCGGCGTCAATGCCGGCTGGGCAATCAATCAGAATGAAGTCCGGCGATCCTTCTTCACGAGCTTTAAGGGCATCCACAAGCCAAGTTAGGGCTTTTCCTCCGAATCCAATCGGGAGTTTCGATCTGGGTTTTGAAATACACAGCAACTCGAAATTCGACCACCGCTTGTCGCGAACCAAAGCTTGGTCGAGTCTGCAATCGCCGTTGAGGACTTCAACGACGGTGTAGTTCACACGGTTTTCGAGGCCGAGGAGGAGGTCGAGGTTGCGGAGGCCGACGTCGGCGTCAATGGCGACGACAGAGAAGCCTAGGCGGGCTAAGGAGAGGCCGACATTGGCGGTGGTGGTAGTCTTGCCGACGCCGCCTTTGCCGGAAGTGATGACGACGACGCGGGGGGTGTCCCCGGCGAGCTGGGGTTTGCGGTTCCACTGAAGAACCGATTGAATGGTAGTGGGGTTGTGAGGTTTGGGCTTGAAGTTTGGCTTGGAGGGTTTGAGGGTTTTGGGGTTTAAGGATTTAAAAGGGTTTGGCGTGTAGATAGAAGATAATGGATTAGGGGTTTTGGGGAGGAGTTGGGGAGACAACATTTTCTGGAGAGGGAGAAAAGGGGGATCTAGAGAGAGATTCCAGGGTTTATGGGAGGGGCTTCATTTCTTTTTGGATGAGCATGTAAGAGAGGAGGCGCTGAAAACTCGACTTTGCTCGCCGCCTACACTTCTGTGACTCATGTCTTAAGTAATTTTACTCAAATTTTGGGATAATTTTAGTTCATAATTTTACTCATATCACTTATTTTTATTTTCGATTATTCTTTTTAATTAGTTACGAATTTTACCCAAATCATTTATTTTGATTTTCGATTATTCTTTTTATACTCATATTTGATATTTTTATAGTGTTAATGTTCAACTTTTCTCGATGTGTTGATCCATTGATGATTTGAGCGAGTTGCCAACTTCTAAATGTCATTTTCTCTATTGGTGGGTATTTTGGTTATTAAGGAAGATGATCTACCTTCTCTCTTGTTCTTCATCCTCCTTTATAGGCTTTCCAAGCTATATGAGTCAGCTTTCTTATAGGGAAGTGGCATGTTAGGAGTCAAATATTGGAAGTCACATTGTGCTTATGATCGGTTGGGTAGATTTGCGTCAGATGGCGCGTGGTTAACCCTCTTGACTAACGCTTTCTATTGATGTGATATGACAAGATTGTCTTTTGGGGTTTGTTCCTCGTTCACGTCTTGTCGCAACCCTTAATATCTACACCATATGAGCATTTTGAGGGCAACCTGATAGTTTCTTCCTAGTGCTTCATTTTGTGTTCTTTTAAGCTTGGCCAGGGCGAACTCACGAGCAACTTAAAGCTTAAACAGGTCGAGGAACACTTCTCGACCAAGAAACACTATTTGATCGATGTAGTTCTAGGTACTCATTCATGGCAAAGTCCTGAACCCCATTAGGAGGTATCAATCGTAGCAAAATTCACCACTCGACCAAAAAAATGGGTAGACCCACAAGTTGGTTGTCTTCAATGTTTGGTACCTCCAAATAGAACAATATCATCATATATATAACATATATAATTACAAAGCCCTTTATTGTAATTTAATTTTAATGCTTTTTTATTTTTAACATTTTGGGTGATTTGGATCCTTGAAGATTTGCTTCCAAATACTATTAATTGGAATTATAGGTTGGACATACAGTGTAGTCCAACTTATAGTAACTTTTGGAGTGATTTTGATAAATATCAAGTGGGGTTCTAGGAATCATTTAAATTGTCTTTTTGAAGTGATTTTCAAACATTATTAAGTGGTATTCCGTATTTGTCTTTTGGACTTAATTTTAAATAAAATTTAAAACTAAATAGTTTTTAATGATATTAAAAATTAAATGATTTTTTTTAAATATTTTATTTTTATTAAGTATAAGAAGTAATAAAAAAAAACTAACATGCTCAGCATTAAAAAAAATCAAATATTTTGATTTTTTATATTTCTAAAACAAGTTATTTTCAATAAAAAGTTAAAAAAAAAGAAACAAATATCACCTTAATTTTTACAAAGAAGTGTTCCAGAAAATACTTCTAACTCTCTTGGAACAGCTATCAAATGAACTCTTAATTTGATAAGGATTAAATAGTTTAGATTGCTATTTATATTGAGTTTTAAAAATAAATGTCAATCAAAATTTTATTTGTGTCAAGCCTTCACAAAAGAAAAGTATTAATCAGAAAGCTTGGGTTGGGGGTTTAGGTTGCCTGGGTTAGGGGCTCAACATTGGATTTAAGATTGGGATGGGCTGGGCTTTTGGCCCAATGAGTTTCATGTTTGAGTTGAGATTTAGTTTATTGTCAAGGCCTGCTAAAGTTGCGCTCGAAGTTGTATTGATTAAGCCCACGAATGTTCTAAATTTATATATTAATTTGTAAAATACTTTAAATAGATGGATATTTATATTAAATTGTCTAATATTTAATATATTAACTAATTTTTTTAGTTAAAAATTCAACCCAATTGGGTATTTCCTTTAATTATATTTTAAATTGTCTAATATTCTTAAATAATGGTACAAGTTTAAGAGGTCATCATAATGAAATTCTACTTGGAACTCTTGGATGAGTAATATTTTTTTTTAGATATATATTTTTTATTATTCTTAAAATAAAATAAATATTTCTATTATAAAAATTTTACTTTATTTAAGTTAATAAAAAAAAAGTGAAAATACGTCTTTACACAAAATGAAAAATCAAAATAGTAAGGATTAGTTTTAAGTAATATAATGACTTATTTAACTACAAGTTAATTTGAACTCAAAATAAGACAAAAACTAATAGGTAGCAAGGCTACCTTAATTGTCATATATGATTTAGTACAACTCATTCCTAACTGTATACAACTTCAAGTCTAAGTGTTACAAATGGTATCAGAGACGAGAGTGAGGGCTTCTTAAGCCTAAAACGAATAATATCTATGCAATTGGGAACGGATCATTACAAGTGGTATTAAAGCACTAGGTTATGATTTTATTAGGACTTGATTTAGTTTAAATTGGGAATCGATAGTTTAATTTTTAATTTCATCTAGTATAAATGTCAAATTCTAAATTTTACTCTAAATTGTTTAATTGGTTTCTCAGTGACTAATTTGACTCAATGCATTCTTTTGTTCAACATCTTTTTGTTGGGTATGCTTGTTGCTAGCATGAACTTTGATTTGATTGTTGCTACTTCTATAGGAGATTCTATTATAACCAATAGAATGCTTAAAGGTTGTCTTGTGATGATTGAATATAGGGGGATATTAGTTGACTCAATACTCCTTGACCTTTAAGATTTTGATGTGATTTTAGGATGTATTGATTAGCTTCCTACAATGTCTACATTGCTTTGTTTTGGAAAAGGGGTGACTTTCTACATTCTTAGTCAACTTAGGTTTAGGTTTAAGGGAAAGGATGTGGATAGACCAATGCACATTATCTCATCCTTGCAAGCTAGTTCCTTACTTTAAAAGGGTTGTCAAGGCTTTATAGCCTATATGGTGAATAGTGAAAATAAACTAAAGTTGGAGGATATAACCATTGTATAGGATTCTCTTGATGTCTTTCAAGAAAATTTGCTTGGCTTACCACCAAAAATGAAGGTAAAGTTTACCATTGATTTGGTGCTAGAGATAACTCCAATCTCTAAGGCCCCATACATGATGACACCTATGGCGCTTAAAAAATTGACGGTTCAACATTAGGAATTGTTAGATAAAGGTTTTATTAAGCCCAGTGTTTCACCTTGGGGAGCCTCCGTTCTATTTGTAAAAAAGAATGATGGATCAATGTGACTTTGCATTGATTATCAAGAATTGAGTAAGGTCATTGTAAGGAACAAATATCGTCTTCCTTAAATTAATGATTTGTTTGATTAGCTTCAAGGTGCATATGCATTCTCTAATATTAATCTTCATTCTTTATATCATCAATTAAGGGTCAGAGGTGAGGATGTATCCAAGACTACTTTTCAAACTAGTATGGACATTATGAGTTTTTGGTATTGCCTTTTAGATTGACAAATTCACCTAATGCCTTTGTAGACTTAATGAATAGGGTATTCGAACCTTATCTAGATTAGTTTGTGGTGGTTTTTATAGATGTTATTTTAGTTTACTCAAAGAGTGGAGAGGAACATAAGTATCATTTGAACATTGTATTGTAGTCTTTAAAGGATAAATAGTTTGTGTATGCTAAACTTAAAAAGTGTGAGTTTTGGTTAGACAAAGTCTTTTCCCTTGGATATGTGTTAACCAAGGGTGACATCTTAGTTAACCCTAGAAAGATAGATGTAGTAGCAAATTGGAGGAGACCTTGTACTATGACTGCGATTCAAAGTTTTTTTTTAGACTTGTTAGTTATTATAGGAGGTTTGTTGAGGGGTTCTCTAAGATCGCCCTACCTTTGACCAAATCGACACAATAGAGGATTAAGTTTGTTGTGAGCATAACTTTTAGAGTTGAAGAGCAAATTCATAACAACCCCAGTTTTGACTATTTCTTCAAGTTTGGGAGGATTTGTAGTGTATAATGATGCTTCCTATCACTGTTTGGGTTGTATTTTCATGTAGCATGGGAAAATTGTGAGTTATGTTTCTAGGCAATTGAAACCTTATAAGTGAAACTACCCTACCTATGACCTAGAGTTAGCTACATTGATTTTTGCTCTTAAGGTTTGGAGACATTTCATTTTTAATGGAACTTATGAGATATTTATAGATCATAAGAATTTGAAGTATTATTAAACATGAGACAAAGAATATGAATATAATTACCTAAGGATTATGACTGCATTATTTGATATCATTTATGGAAGGCAAATGTTGTGGTTGATGCCTTGAGAAGGAAATCAATTAGTTCCTTAGCAAATATTAATATTGGTCAAATGTGGTTATTGGAGGATTTGAGGTGCTTACAAGTCCTTATTGGAGTTTTAAACTCAGGAACTTACTTGGAATATTTCATAATACATCCAGACTAAGTTGGGAGAATCAAGACCTTACAAAAGAATGATCCTTAATTGTGTAACATATGGAGTAAGTTAAAAAAGGGTAGTGAGTCTTAAAGTCCAAATATGCTAATACATCTAAAAAATTTCAATTAAACTTTTGCATATTTATGTTAATAATAATTTCATATCAAATCAAATAAAATGATTTTAATTTTCTTTTGATCTAATAATTCGAAATCTTAGAATTTCCTATCTTCAAGAATAAATCAATCTATTTTCATATATTTACATAATGATTTAATTTATCTTTTTTGAATGAAGGCCTAACATTAATTTTTGTAAGAACATTTGTTGTTCAAAACTATATAATGAATCAAGAATTCTAATTAAAAGTTAGAATTTTACCTGCAAAATTGATCTTCAAGCTCCAATATCTTAAATCTTCAATCACACTTATCTAATCTCTATGCAAAAGTGAAGAAAACTTATTATTTATTCCTAGGGTTTTATTGTGAAAAGAGCTTTCTACCTTTTTTTTTTTTAAATTACCATTTTATTCATAAAATCAAGTTTGGGGCATTATATAATAATGTACAAAAAAGTTTTAGAGGATTACATTAAAAGATAATGATTTTAATAACTATTTAAAATTTTGAGATATTAAGTAAAAAAAACATCAATTCGATGCTTGCAATTCAAAATTGTTTTCTAAAAAGTTAAAAGCCCAATAAAGTATAAAATAGTATAAAAGACCTCATGGACCTACAATATCAAAAGAATATTAATATTAGATATGGGAAAGAAATATTAATATTAATATAAATAAAATATTACCTTATATATATTTGACATCAATTATTATATTTATGGTATAAGTATTTTGCTCATTTATTAAATTATGGATTATTAAAAGTAGATATATTTTTATCTTTAAATAATTTAATAGATTAATTATAAATATATTAAAAATTTTACTAAACCATTTTAAAATAAAATTTTAATAAAAAAATAAAAAGAATAATAAAAAAATGTAATATATAACATATATAATAGTAATAATATTTTTTTTCACTATAATAATATATCTCATGACATCATGTATGTATTATATAAAATTTTAATAACATTTTTTTATTATTTTTTTAATTAGTGAATACTTAAAAACAAACAAGATTTTTAAAATTAATTTTCTAAAAATAGTTTTCATTTTTTTAACCATACATATTTTCAATAAAAGAAAAAAAATGAAATAAACACTATTTTTAGAAAATAAAAGTAAAAATGAAAATTAAAAAAAATTTCCAAAAAATACAAGGGAAGTTTATCTTTCTTGTATGAGAGATTTTATTTTATTTTATATAGAAGTTATTATTAGTATTACTTCCTACTTTTTCAAAAGATAAATAAGAGATTTCGATAATATAATTTATTTAACATGTGTTTGGAAGTGTTTCTAATCAAAATGTTTTTTTCGAAAGTGTTTTTAGGATAATTGTTCATCAAACATTTCTCCACAAAATACTATAAATGATTTTTCAACACTACAAATGAGTTTTCACATTTTTAAAAGTGTTTTATAAATTTTATCAAACACCTAATTTTTTTAAGAGCACTTTTTAGGCTAAAACCGTTTCTTAAAATCATTGTCGTGTGGATGAAATGGAAGTAAAATCCAATGCCCTGAAAACCTAAGGATTCCTCCGCAAGGTTTCTCCACAGAGATGAGTCAGGGTCTACGATTAGGCCGAAAAACGTAGTTCATGGGCAATAGGTGAATATTCCTTATTCAAAATTTCCTTGTCAAGCTACATGAAACAAATTTCCAAAAGTCTATAGAAAAGTGATTGCTAATTGCCCCAAATGAGAAGCAAAAATATTCTAAAAAGAAAGGTCCTTGATAATATCATCATGACTTTCGAAGTCACGCGTGGCACCACACAATGCCAAATCAAATACGACAAGTAAACAAACTCTAAATCTTACTTTTAAATTACATATTTTTAAAGAGATTTCACTTTTTTCCATAACATAGACCCTTTTTTATATATAAATATTAGAATTTTGAAAAATAAGAAAGTATATTTCAAAAAGTCCAAAACAAGAAAAAGTGTACTCTTACCCAAACATTTTAAAATAAAATAAAATAAAATAAGAACCTTTTAATAATTCAAATTAGAAAAATAAATTAAATTTGATTTTTTTTAAATATGCTTAACAAAACACATTTTTCCCAAAATGTTTCTTAGGAGGAAACAAGAATTACTTAAGTTAGGTCATCAAAATCAAGAAATACCATAATCAACAAAATCATTGAATTGTGACCAAATACCCACGTTCCTTCTTGGTCATTTCCACATTTTTTGACTTGTTTGCTAGTCTCAAATATTGGGTTTCATTTTTTCTAACATACGACCAAAAATAATAATATTCATTATTCTTACCAAACAAAATTAGGTAGAAAATAGAACCCATTATTCCTCTATATGTTTTTTTTTTTTTTTCCCTTTAATAATATAAAGTTGTTCGTACTTATTTTATTAATAATCCCAAAAAAAACCTTTGTTAGGAAGCTCCCTCAATAGTCATTGCCCAAACAATCTAAAATTCCATTATTTAATATTTAACGGTAACTACTTACCTCAAGGTTTTTGCCTTTACTATTAGTGTTGACCACTTGATTGAACGTTTCAAGCTCCTGCCCTCTAGATCTGAAATCTCAGCCGTGCGATTCGTTCTTCCTTTCAAAAGTAAGCAGATCGGAGGGTGCATGTCCTGCCGAAGATCATGATCTTAATTTTATCTTTCAAAAGGGACCCACTTTAAGGTCTATCAGTCACAAAAAGTTGCCAAGTGTCCTCTTGCCACTAGAGTCAATCATACACATTGTCCCAATCCACACCAAGAAAATTCAGAGATTCTAGATTTACTTTACGGGTACGACCAACCGAATGAAGCCGCGTGTCCACCAGGACTGTTAAATGACCAAAGTGCCATCCCTTCCCTATCCCCCTTCCTTCCTTCAGCGTTCTCATGTGATCAGTTATATTCTCTCCTTCTCTCTAGAAAATTAGGTTTTCTTCGGATCCAAGCAATAGATAGCTAAACCCTAATTTTCTTATTACCTTTCTTTCTACTTTCCAAGGCCACTGAGAAAGTGTAAGACCATTCTTCATATTTTCCCCCTCTGCCATTTCAGTTTCAGTCAGGTTTGGTTCTCTTTTTTGGTTATTTCTGTGTGAATTATTTTTGGGGTTGCGAACTCCATTTGGTTAATGGATTTGGTCGTATTTTTGTCTGTTTAGTGAATTGGGCGTTCGGATCTGATTTTTATTTTTGCAGAAATGTGAATTGTTTTATTGGATTTTGATTATTCTGTATCTGGGTATAGTCACATCGTTGAATTTATGGATTTGAAGGGGTTTGTGTTGAATTTGGGTTTGTGGTGTAGTTTTTTGGATGGATCTAGTGGTGGGACTTCTGATTTTATGGAATTTAGCCTGCCCTTTGGTTGCTGAGAAAACTAGACGAAAGGAAAGAAAATAGTAGCTTGAATATGGCCTTGTGCTATTTTGGGTCGGGAGAATGAGACACTTGCCTGTTCTAAGCCAATTAGTGACTTTACACTCAGTTTAGGGGACGACTGCGGACTGCCCCAAACCTTAAGCTTTGAATTTCTAAGTCTATTTGTTTACCTGCAATTGTTCAACCAAACAGAGCATTAGGGATTTGGTTTTAGCTTGGTTTTTATCATTCGATGCTGTGTTCAGGGATCATAAATCAGGGGGTCAGTAACGAAATGGATTTCCTGGTTCGAGGATTAGATTTGTTTTACATTTGTGATTTCTGAATTATGGGCTTTTTCAATTTCTGGAATTTTCTGTTTTGAGCCATTAAATCTCAGTTCATACTGTTCTGTTTCTACATTGGGGAAATGCCCTTATTGATTTGCAATAATCTCTTTGAGATTTTGGATCAAGCATGTAATTAGGTTGTGTGGGATTGTGTTGAGCTCAGGGATAAAGCAAGGAGTTTCCCTTGGTGTGGCAGCTCTTCACTCCTTTAAAAGTTGAATGTGAAGATAATGCGCAAGATGAAGAATCATATTCTCAACATTATGCCATGAAAAGGATCATATTTTCAATATTACGCCTTGCAAACCACTGATTAGGAAGAAAGTGTCTTAGAAACAACTGACACAAATTGGTCATGGTTACTTATGTCTCTAGAAGCAAAAATAGTGAATGGTTGGATATTTTATAAAAAGAGAATAATTCTGTGATAAGTTTTCTTCAACAGGTGGGTAGGGGTTTTTTCCCCCTTTTTCCATTTTTCAAACAAGTTTTGATAACTGGCAAAAACCACCAACATCCATGTCAAGTCTGTTGGTTTCATTAATTCAAAAACAAACTTGAAAATCAAAATGGAACATTTTTGCCTCTTAATTCCTCTTTTTTGTCAGTTTTACTTTTCATCAAGATTTGATTCCATTATAATATTCCTATTTTAAAGGGATATTTGAAGAAAAGTCTCTTGAAGCTGATAGCTCCATTAGCAAAAAGGATTAGGGATGGCCCCACCAATTGAAAGACACCTAAACATTAGAAAAACAAGAAGCTTGTAGAAATGGATATTTCTAAAAAATTTTGTATTGGGCATAAAAATGGAATAGTTTTTTGAAATTTCTGGCATTTATAAAAACATATTTAGCAACAAGGGTTGCCAAAACAAATTGTATCTCACTTTCCTGCATGGTATGTATCGGCATTCTCAATCTCCCTCCATCTCTGGTTGATACCTGAGTGCTACCTTCTTTTGTGAAATTTCTTTGTTTGATTTCTACTTTCCAGGGATCGAGGATTCCACTTTTAGAGAATAAATCCATGATGCATTAGCATTTCGGACGTTGATGCTTTCTGAATTTTGCACTGTCTGCTTGAAACATCAGCTGTCACTCCTCAATGTTCTAATTCCACTTTGGGAAAATCAAATTAATGAATTTCAATTCGCTTTCTGATATTTAGATCAAATACGTGAGTGGATTTAGAATGATTTATTTATATTAGGGCTAGAGCCAGGAATTTTTTTTTTCTTCAAGGTGCGTGAATTCAAGCTGTTCATTATATTTGTTTATTGCTGGAACTGGGGATAGAGTAGAATTTTTTTATTTTTTTTGGATGAATAAACAGCAATATATTAATAATAAAAGGCACTTCAAGGAAGCACCTCAAAGTATACAGGAGGTATACAAAAGAGGCTAAAATATACAGGGGATAGAGTAGAAATTACATCCGTGTTTCTGTTTTTCCTATGTAAAGCCTGCTTATATCCATTTTTGTATAGGTTCTTCTGTTAATTTTGGGCTTGCATGTGTTTATATATTTCTGTGGACAATACTGTGTTTCAAATTTCCATTAGACAAATGTTGAATTTTCATTTTTGACTTCAGCTGCATTGTGCAAGGCCATGTGAATTGTTTGAACAGGGCTTTGATCTTTGGTGCATGCATTTATGCATGGGCTTCTATCGGTTTCTATGTTTTCTGATTTAAATCACCAAACTATGTTGTGTTTCCATGTGAGCCTATGGGCATATGCTTTTTCATGTGTTCAGGTGAAAATTTTCCATGTCATAAAAATGTTCATGACTTGAACACTGTTTCTTTAATTCATTGCAGTAGGGAGGGCCATGTGAGCTGTTTGAACTGAACTGAAAGCTTGGCTGCTGCAAATCAGCTTTTTGGTTTTACTGGTCTTCATAAGATGGGTAAATGCAAGGGCTGTGGGAAATTAGGAAGAATGGTGTCAAAGGATGGATTTGTGAGTGCTTATCATTTTGCTCTTCTGCTATGCCCTATAGTTTCTGTTTGGGATTGTGCCGTCCGTAAGATGAGGTATTCTTTCAGACCTGAGTGGGTGTAGGTGTCAGGATTTTACTATATATTACCAGTTCCTGAGTTGGAAAAATTAATTAGAGTTTAAGTTAGTGTGAAAAGAAAAAAAGAGAAAAAAAACAGTTATAGAGAAAATGTACATGTTTTAGAGTTCTCCTGAGGAAAAGAAATTAAGCAAACAAGACTGGTTAGTTAGAGAAGTTGGTAGTGGTCATGGATAACACAGCATGTACTAAAGTTCCGTCTGCTGTTAGAAAAGTGAAGAAGAAGCAAGTGAAAGATGAGTTGGATCGTCAAAAACAGGCTGAGAAAAAAAAGAGGCGCTTGGAGAAAGCCCTAGCTACTTCTGCTGCAATTATATCTGAACTGGAAAAGAAGAAACAGAAAAAGAAAGAGGAACAGCAGAGGCTTGATGAAGAGGGAGCTGCAATTGCTGAGGCAGTTGCTCTGCATGTCCTACTTGGTGAAGACTCGGATGATTCGCGTAAGATGGCGCTGAAGAAAGATGAGGGGTTCAACCCATGGGATTGTGCTACCAGTATTGACCTCTTGATGGGTGGAAGATCTGGCATTCCTTGTCAGGGCCCAACAAAATGCTCACTCAACGAAATTGAGTGGGTCTCTAATGTTTACGAATCAGGGTGCGAATGGAATTATTTGGGCAATGGTGACTGGTCAGTCTCATCTGGGCCTTTTAGAAGAGATCTCCATCCTCCATATTTTGAGGAGGGAAGTTGGGAGACAACAGAAATCTCAGCCGGGCTTTTAGCAGCACAGGCTGTTTCATCACTCCAAATTGCAGAAGATGCACCAGTGGACACCATTGTTTTCAATGGAATGTTAAGAGGGTAAGATGATGAACAGGCGTCAGTTAATATATATATATATATGGTCCAGTAACTCTGAATGAATCATCTTAGTTTCATGGTCATGTCATAGTTTTGAATAATGGTTTGTATATATTTCTGGAG
Source organism: Vitis riparia (assembly GCF_004353265.1). Classification (NCBI taxonomy): domain Eukaryota; kingdom Viridiplantae; phylum Streptophyta; class Magnoliopsida; order Vitales; family Vitaceae; genus Vitis; species Vitis riparia. The sequence goes on along the minus strand of NC_048446.1, from coordinate 18,698,131 downwards.
ATTGTGACCTTCCTGCTCATCAGATACACGCATTGCTCTAGTGCTTCCGTTCAGCGTTAAACATTGTTGCAGTTTAATGTTCTCACACTTTACTCTCTTCTCCTCTTCCTTGAAACTGCTTGATTCCCCTGGTGGAGTGGTTTCCATACCCTGAGACATCTACAGAGACAGTCTTTTTCCTTTTTCTTGTTTTTTTTGTTTTTTGCCCTTTTTCTTTTGTTCCTTCCTTTTTGTGGGTTGTTTTTCGAACTCTCAATATATATTAATAGATCCATTAATGCTGTATTAAGCTACCACAAGGGCATCATGAATGGAATGAAAGAGCCTTTTAGTGATTTTGTAAATTCATAATCAGTGTGAGTTCATCTCTTTGTCAGATTTTGCATGCTTCTTTAATGAAGAATCGGGTGCCTATTAGTTATCAATGGTGGTATCCATCTAAACTTAGAATGGAGACCTGTTTTGAGGCAAGGAAGGAAAGAAACAAATTTCTGAGCTGTTTAATATACCAACTGTTCTAGCTGCAGTAAGAGTGCGGTGGGCAAGTGTAGCTTTCACTTTGGGAAGAGCTGGATTTTTATGAGGAGTTGCCTGAGCAAGGTCAAGCATATATGCTCACACCATTACCATGTTTAATTGCACACTGTGAGTTCACCAGCGGCTACAGCTTTTGACAACGTTCTCCAGTAGAATCCATGAATGGTCAGTCATCATGCCTGGCTATCATTTTTCATTGTTTCATTCCGGCCTGTTCTGCCCACGGCACAAAAACGTGGCAGCTCCATGTTTACAAAACCCCTTATAAACCAATAAGTCAAATAGAAAAAGAAACCATGATCCTACAAAAGCTGTCGGTAAGGCATTAAACCACTTCTTGTTGCGGTTCTTTACAAAGAGACTGCATAGAAAAGAATACAGAACAGGAGCCCCAAAATTAACATGGCTCACAGTAACACGCTAAGAAAATATGCTTGGGTTTGCTGCCCATATAAAAGCTTCCAGAGAGAACTTGAATTTCAATCACGTCTTGTGGGGAGTAGGTAAGGAAAAACACAGTAGGATGTGTTCTAGCCCTGTTTTGGCAAATCTAGACAAATTTCAAATGAACAGGAGAGGAACATTTTACAATGATACACAATGAATAATTTGTCAATCGCTTTCAACAATTTAAACTCGAGCGCATAGTAATGAGAAAAAAAGGAAAAAAAATCTTCCTCAAACATTGTACTGTTAAGTCTGTCGCAGCGGTGCCTCTGCCTCATGTAGGGGTTGCTGCCGTACAACATCCTCCTGATTTTCAATTTCTGAACTACTGGATGGTCTGGCACCGGTGGCACCAGAAGGAACAAGGCTTTTAAACCAAGCACCTTGGAATCTTGGAGTGGCCCTGTTCGAATTGCTTGGGGATTCTGGAGTGACTGCTGAGTTGGAAGTAACACCCAAAAGGAATCGGTATGCCACTTTGCTGGCTGTTACGATCTCTGTCTTGGCTTGTCTAAACTGTGAGAACCCATAATAAGGACAATCAGGGCAATGTTTAATGCACCAACAAGCACCAAATAAAGATCACTGATTCAAACAAGGCGAAGATCAGAATGGAATACATCTGACATATTTTCAATCTAGTCAGTTCGAAAAAAAAAAATCCATATTGAAAGTTGGAGAAATAAAGTGAGGGCTGAAGGAATTGCCATTCGATCTTCAGCACTTGCTTCCTTCTTACTAATGCTTACATATGTTAAGTGCCTGTGTTCTTCCAACAACAACAACACATAAATAACTCAGGTTTTATTGGTGCCTTGCTAGCACATTTCCAGGTCAATCCCAGAACACTCAATGCATGCTAGATACAAGTTCAATACAACAGAAACTTGACTGCACTAATAGTGAGTGAAATCAATGAGTGGGTAGTCTACTTCAGTTATGTTAGGAGGAGAGAATCTACCACATTCTACAAAGAATTCCCAGGTGGGGGTGAGTTTTGGTGGAAGAAGAGAGAGGCCTAGGGGCACAAAATGTGGAAATCAACAGTCGAAAGGTTAATCAAATACTTCAATTGCAGCTAGTAAAATATTAATTACATGCAATGATAGGTTCACAGAAAACCAGAGTTAACTTGTGGTAAAAAATTATATGTTGTGTCTAATAGAAGTGGAAGTCATACTCAGTGTTTCTACAAGACCTATAGCAACTAGAAATGACCTAGTTTGTAAATATAATTCCAGTTGAATATGACAAATGAAAATGCAGGAGATATCTCACCCGCAATGCTGTATTTCCTGCTACTTCCATGGCAGCATCACCAGCATTGGCGAACCGGTTTACCCAACCTGTAACAGAAGGAAGAATTTTAAAATTAACAATTATTTTCCCTTTAAAAGTCAACTATTTAATTCTAAAGGTATAACAGATAAGGCCTACCACTTTTGTTTGTTCTTGTTATGATTTGGATCTAAAAACTGATGGTAGTGCATGCATGGATAAATTAAGCAAGGAACAAATTCGTTTTTTTTAGCTTGTAGAATGAACTCTGTTATATCAAGTGATGTAGTGACAGGTGATGGACTTCAAATGGATCTAAAGACAATCATTCTTAACAAGAACGTTTTACAGAATCATGCATCCAAGCTTGCACAAACACAATAGTACAGAAATGAAAATGAATAATACCAGGAAGCTTCGGCACACCAAGTTTTTCACATAACTCATCACAGAAGTGATTGCAATTTTTTGCTAACAAATCGTATGAGCTTCCAGGCCACTCTCTACTAAGTTCTCTCAGGATTTGATTGACCTTGAAGATTGAAAAGTTTGTTCTTCCAAGTACAATGCATTCACGATATGTGTACATTGGATTCTTGCTAGCAGGGCAACTAAAAACTCCAGTTCCTTGTTCACAGAATCCAAATGACCATTCATCATCTCCATAAACCTGTCCAATATGGCATAAACCATCTAATTAAAGAATGAGAGAACCTCTCCAAGCACTACCATTCAACAAAGTTAATAAAACAAGTTCTGTACTAAGGAGATAGAACACAAACACAAGAAAAATTGCCATAAACTTGAAAAATGAATTAAAAAATACAACACAAACAAATGATTATAGGATATGAAATGAAGAGGAATAATTTGTTATAAAAATGAATCAATGGTAGAGGCCTGTTATTTGACACACAATAATTTGCAATACAAAGGAAGAAATGGTACATGAAATCAAAGATCGCTTTTCAACAAATAATATGTTTCTTACATGTAACACAGCAGGAATATCCATGAAGAAAATTATTGTGATTCACATCTTCAACCATATATAATTGTGTGGATATAAATGCATCACACAGATGCCTTTATGTGCTTCAGGACTCATAGCACATAACTGTCAGTCTTGGGTAGTTAAAAATTAATGCATTTAATCTTGTGTAAGTACAATATAAGTAAGAATATGCAGCATCACATGAACATCTGTTCCACTCCAAACAATTTCATAATCCAGGAAGTCCTTGCCTTTTAAACTGATAAGCAACCTACAAAACGCTTTAGCTACTGGGCAAGAAAAGAACAGGTGATCAATGGTTTCCATAAGGTAATTATAATTATACATAAAGCTGATAAAAAAAGGACTAAGCATTCCATGAACATCCGTTCCTTCTATCATACTCAATCTGGACAACCCCTGCATTTAACATACATTATGTAGTTGGGTGGTCAACAGATATTCCATATTCTTTCATGGCCCCTCCTTTCCTGATGTTGGAGGTAAAGTGAGGAAAGCACACATGATTCAGCAAATTTTTTTTAGTAGGAAAGAAATTCTGAAAGTTTGGGCATCCTTCCCTAAATTTGCCGTGGGATAAGAGGATTCCTGTTCTATTCACATCATACTTGATAAATCCAGGGTCTTGGCTCCTGTTTTAGTCTCAATTATAGGTTATTTCCAATGCATTTCCATTCCAAAATTACTAGGTAGCAGGGGGCAGTTGCATCTTCTCCATTCACATAATTCTTTATAAAATCAAGGTTTTGACTCCCACATATGTCTCCATTACATATTGTTCCAAGGTACTTCCATTTCAGAAACCTAGGGAGTGTAGGGCAGTTGCATCTTCTCATTGGGGAGTGTATGGAAACATTAAAAGGCTGTAGGAAATAGCAATGAGCTCTCTTTCCTCCATTGTGCACTCTAGTGATTTAAGCATTCAGCTAAACTAGAACTTCTCCAGCCAAACGATGCAATACTTCTTTAGAGCCTTGCGTGGGTGATTTCAAATTCCTCGTAACATTTCCTTTGTGAATTTGAATAGCTCTCTGGTTTTGCATCATCTACTTCTTTTACCATTCACTGTCTTCCCATTTTCTTTTTCTTTGGAGGCTCTCTCCCTTTCCCTCAACAAGGCAACTTCTTCAAAACAAAGGGAAAACAGCATTTTAATGGAAACCATAGGTCTATAACAGAAGCTGTTTCAAACACAAACTACAGAGTTCACCTCATTTTACAGATCCCTAAATATACAGCCCCACTTTAAGTAAATAAGAAGCATACAGTTTCATCATCACCAATTTCAGTAGTCCATCACTTGTAACCACCACCTGTCTTGAATAAACAAAAACAAAATAAATCTAAAAGGAGAGTGAGGAGTAGGGTGGACTGGGTTTCAAGGCAAATGTTTTTGGAGATCAATCCTGATCAGAAAGGTAAACTTAGACAAACAGGCAGTTTGACCGTCAGTCCAGTATGGAGGTTTGAGAGTTGAACATGATTAAATATTCAACATTCAACGAAGGAGAATATATCACAAATATGTGCAAGATGGATAAATTTCTTTCCACAGGACCAGATATGAATATCATCATTGTATATTTGGGCAGTTAAAGCCCAAGAAGGTCTATCGTGGGAAAAGAAAGAAAATATTACTCTATGTATGTGTGTTATTTTAACATAAGTAAGAAAACTCCCCAAGTAATTTGTTTGGCCTGCAATCTAAGCGAAGAAGTGGATTTTAAAGCCAAGGAAAATAATGAAAACTAAAAGATTTAGTTGAAACCTACATATAAACAGGAAAGTATGGGAGGCCTTATGATTATCTTCGGATCTTGATATGTAATAGAACTAATCCCTACCTAGAAATTCATTAATATTAGAATCACATCGACTCTAACAGGACCATGTGAAGAGAAATTAAAATTTGGGGAAATTACAAGATACAGCATCATGGCCATTAGAGTAGATATCCACAAAAGGAAATAAAATAAATGAAAGGAGAAAACACTATGGGTCTGTTCAACTGCACTCTCTTAAAGAGGAACACGCTTTGCTACGCATACAGAAGCACTTCTCCATCAGATCCCTCTGCCCATCCATACAAAAACAGCTTTACTAATATCAAAATCCAAAATACAAAGTATACCCGATTCAGTGAAAACATCTTCTTGCAACATCAGACATTATAAACTTACACTTCCAAAAACAACCCCCAAAACAACCCGTATTAAAATAGTCAACTATAGCCACACACTCACATTACTCCATGAACACCAAAACCCTAAGGCCGTGTAAAATGGGAGCAATTTCGAGCACCAATTAATTTGAAACTCTTTCTCTCACTGTGCAAGCACTTTTCCGCATTTATAGTCCACGGAGTGTAACTCAACCAAATAAAGAACTCCGTTTCGAATCACAAAGACGGCTGAAGTGTTCAATCAAAGTCAAAATCTACATTTCCAGATCTCATTCGCAACGACAGAACAAACAAAAAACCAAAAAAAATAAAAATAAAAATAAAAACCCTAACAATTCAAAACAATTGATAACCACGCATATAGATAAAAACAGACGGATTTATAAAGAGAGAAAGACCTGCACAGCGCTGTGGAAAATGCCACCGAGGCCAATACCGTCCTTGAAGATCTTGTTGATCTGAACAATGGTGTTGTTCGTCTTCTCTGAGCCACTATTAGTGACGTCATAGATGTGGAGCACCACCTCCATCGTCGTCGTCATCCTCCTCCTCCCCCTCTTCTTCTTCTTCTTCTTCTTCTTCTTCTACAAACCCTAACCCTAGCTCTGTGACTCCTACTCTCCCTGAATCTCTCTCCAAAATGAAAGGATTTCAGTCGAAGATCACGCAACGGTTGCTTTCCTTCTCAGTTTATCGGCGTCTCTGCGATTTGATTTGATTTGATTTTGGTCATCACTGCTGTGGAGATGTGCTCCCATTTGGATTCTTCTTTCATGTTCCTTTGCTCTCTGAATTGGGAGGCTAAAATGGTTTCACTTCTTGTTTTGTGCCACTCCTTTTCCCTTAAATTACCAAAATGCCTTCCTGTTACAATATCAACTCAATTTTTCCAAAATATAGCCTAGAAAATAATTGTTAATTTACTATCTTTTCGAAAAACATTTCTAAAAAATAATTTTTAAAATTTACTCTATAATTTTTATAGAATAAAAGTCTACTTTGAAACTTAAAATATTTTTAACATGTTTTTAGTATTTTTAAATATATTTTAAAGTTTTTTTTATATCTAATGTTTTATTTTTAATCATTTTATTTGTTTGTATAATTATTTCTTAAAATAGTTTTAAAAAATAAATAAAAATAATAAAAAATAATTAAAACATGTTTTTGAAAATATTTTATTTTCTAATAAAAAATAAAAAATAAGTTTTTATTATCAAATATACTTTTTGTATTTTTGTTTTGAAGAATATAAAACTATTCTAAAAAAAGAGTTACTAACCCTTAGTAGCTTTAGGCTTTATCACAAAATCTATTTATTTTCTTTCATAAAATTTTTTACATGGTGTATTATCATTTGTTTTTTCATATTTTTATGAATTTTAATTAATTTTTATTTGAATTTCGATCTAATATGTTTTATATTTTCATAAAATTTAAATATGAATATTTTCATATTTTGATTTAATCTATTTTTTTATTTTTTAAAATGGAATAATTCTTTATAATACAAGCAATTATTATTATTCATACTATTTTTCCTAAAAATTTATTTTATATTACATAAATTTTTTTCATATTTAATATATTTTTATAATATTCATATTTTTCTTTAAAAATTATGATTTTTACTTTGAACTTTTTTTTTTAAACTAAAATTAATATATATATATATATATATATATATATATATATCTAAATCAATCTAAATGTGAATAGGAATTTATGTATGTGATTTGAAATAACAAAATCAATCAAATGATGATATTTTGGATATATTCTTATTTTATTTCTTTACTATATTATATAATATTTAAAATAAATTATTATATATATTAAAAAAAAAAGTTGGCATAATTAGTTGGGAGCAGGAAAACGTGAATAATTACAGGCGGATGCCACTGCTGGCATGAATGATTTGTACAAGCTGGAGGCGTGGCCCACCTAGTCATACACCCATCATTATTAAAGTCGGGACGCTCACAATTAACTACATCAACATTTGCTAAATTCCAATCATGCCCCTCTCCCTCTCTCTAGAACGTTCAAATTACAAACTTAAATCTTAATCTAGTGAAAGTCAACATTTCCCTTTCCCCCTAACGGTAACATTTTCATCGCATTCTTATTATGATGACCACGTACCGTCGTACACCTCCCTCGACAATGAAAATTACACAGTGCGCTCTTGATTTTGATAGATATACCATCAATGTTGTGGTTAATGAGATGGTAAGAATGGATGATGGATATATTAGTAATTTTATATTGAATAATTTTATTTAAAGAATTTAAAAAAGTTTAGTAAAAGAGATGATGAGATGTAGAGATATGACATGTGACTCATTTTTAAGGGACTTTTCTCTTTCATTTTGGGGGAAAACTTTGTCCAATTGTTGGGAAAAAGGAAAGAAAAGAGAAGCTCTCCATGTTTTGAAGAAAATTACTTGGAGGGGAAGTCTTAGCATGTTAGAAGCCAAGTGTTTTACTCAAGAGAAGATTGTTAAGTAAGTTCATATTCATTTTGTTTTTTTGTGATTATTTTTATGTTTTTCATCTATTTATTGATTCTTGATATGAAAGGTCACATGTTTGTTTTTTTGGTACTTGTTCTTCGTCTTTTAAATACTCATCTTTGGATTTTTTATTTTTTTTATTTTCTTCGTTTTGATTTACTTTGGATGTTTGATGAAACGTTTGTTCTCTTATTTGATTTATTGTTTAGTAGTTTTTCAAGACTTGTTTGATTTAATTTTATTCATTTATTAGATTACTTCCCTTTTTCTGAAGACAAATAACCAGATCATGATATAGGGCTCATTTAGATTTGAGATCCTTGATTTTTCTTTTCGTTATTCTTTTGGAGATTTCATTTTCTTCTTTTTGATTTGATGTTTTTTTAAGCATTTATGACTTATTTTAAAATAAAAATTGAGGGTCACATGTTTGATATTTTGCCAAAATGATTTTCCTCTTAAAAAAAATGCTCTTTTTGTCTTCTTTTTTTTTTTTTTTTTTTTTTCACATTCTCTTGAAAATTGGTTGTAAAACCTTATTTTCGAACCCTTTTCTTTTTTACTAAAATTCAACTCCTTTTTTTATGGCTAATTTGGTAGTCAAAGGCCAAGTCCCTTACCATAGACTTTAGTCTTACTATTATAATTGAAAATATGGATAGTTACTCTCACATTTTTTTTGTAATTTTTAAAAGCTTTTTCAAATTGATTTTTGAGAACCATTTTCATTCCTTGTGAACCTCTTTTCATGGTCGTAAGAGGCTTGAGATTATGGTCATTTTATGGTTAATAATAATTGTCACCAGTTCTTGGCATACACGACTTAGTTTTACACAAGAACATACCTCTTCATGTGTATTCTAACTTCTTTTTTTTCAAATTTGAGTGTAATCTTGGTCTTCCTTGCCTCTTATGAATTTAAATTCATGTTCATTCGAGGGTTGTGAATGAATGAAAGCCCTATAGTTAAACCATGATTCATTTCTTTAACCTACGTCATTCATTTTTCTCTACTTGTAATTTGCAATTTTTCTTGATTTTTGGAACATGAATCATTCTTGCAAATCTTAAATTAATGGAATCATTTTCAGCTCATATGAACCTTTTCTCATATTCATTAGAGGTTGAGACATGAATTTATCCATGAAAAATAATTTGGACTTATGGCAAAATCCACATATCTTGTTTATCAAGTTTTGCATGTTTGTTATCTTGTTTTTAACCCTTAAGTTGTTTTTGCAATTTTTGACTTTTTGACTTGTTCAAAAATATTTTTGAGACTTGGGTTGTACTTCATACATCTTCAATCTATTAAAGAATTAAACATTTTTTGTTTTTAATTAATTTTGAGATTTTTTATATATTCCGAACTCCTTAAATAAGCTTGGGAGCTTTAGCCCCGCTAAAAAAAATCATTTGTTAAGCTTATGAATTAATTTAATCTTTGTATGTTGATTGTGTAGTCGTATATTTGAGCTATGAAATGTTTAGTAGACAATTTAGGCTTTTGAAATGTGATCGAGACATCTTACTTATATTGTATAATTTTTTATTTGATTTTTATTTCACCTATATGCTTGTGAAATAATTTAATTTTTGCATGCTTGTTGTGTAGTCCTGTTTTTTATTTATGAAATGTTGTTTGAGATCTATATTTGGGTTCTTTGAGTTTTTGAAATATGTTCTAGACATCTTATATATTGTAGATTTTTTTGCTTTGAATTTTATCACATCTCTAACCATTTTAAAGAAATTGATTTTTTTAAATGTATGTTTGTAGTCTTGTTTTTATACTATTTGTATAACTTGTTGAATAACTCCTTTTAGTATGTTTTAGCTTTCTTTGGCTCTTGGTTTGTATCCGCAACACCTTGTATATATTGGACAAACCCTACCTTGTAGTATAGATCCCCTTTAACTATTTTGTTTAAATTTATTTTGTAAATTTGTTTTTTAATATATAAATAAGTTAAGTTTTTTTTTTATTATTACATGCACATATTTAGTATTTAGGTATAGAGAATATTTTTGAAATAATTTTGATTCATTGTGCAGTTAATTTTAAATTTTATTAAAAAATATAAAACATTAAATTTTGTTTGACTTGGTCTTACTTGATTTATAATCTATTTGCCTAGTAAGAAAATTCAAAAAATAATACAATTGTGTATAGAGATAAAAGAGTTTGATATGGACCAATTTTGATCTATTATTTTTTGGTATAAATTGTGTTTATTTCTTTAGATCCAAAATATTTTTAAAATTTGCTAAACTTGTCAATAAAATTCCAACTAATGTCTTGCTTGATTTATAGTCTATTTGACTAGTGAGAAAATTTATAAAAATGTAGTCATGTATATATATTAAATCAATTTTAGTATGTGAATTTTAAGTTATATTTTAGTTTCAAGTTATTTTTAAAAATTAATATACTTGTGAATGAATCTAATAATTTTAAGTCTTATTTGATTTACAGTATTGTTTAGTCATAAAATTTGAAAAATTATATATATTAAATTGATTTTTAGTATGTGAATTTTAAGTTATATTTTAGTTTCAAGTTACTTTTAAAAATTAATATACTTGTGAACGAATCTAATAATTTTAAGTCTTATTTGATTTACAATATTGTTTAGTGATAAAATTTGAAAAATTATAGTTATGCTCAAAGAGAAACAACATTGTCATTCTAAATTAAATTTATTCTAATGTTAAATGAATCACTATTTGAGTTTTAAATTATTTTTAAAAATTACGAAACTTGTTAAAAACAATAGCAAAGTCATTGAAGATAAGTTTCAAATCATAATTTCTAAATGTTAGTTTCAGTCCGCAATTATCATTATTCACCAAACTACTATATTGTATGGACTTTTGAGAGAATATTGAGTCTACACCAAAATCAATAAGAAGTTTTGACCCTAAAGTAGTCATATATCCCTATGGATTAGGTTACTGTTGATAATAAATATTATTAATAGAGGCACCATGATATCTCATAGAATTGAGATAGTGTGTTCCATTGGATGATTTAAAGGACATGTGATCATGAAATTTGTGGTCACAGTAATTTCTTTAGTGGAATTTGACATATGCTTCTTAGTGCTAGAATATGTTAGTTGATTATATAATAAGTGAGATTTATAACTCAAGGATTTGAGAAGTAATCTTGATAGGTGATAGTACTACCTAATTAAATTACGAATACCAATTCATGGGGAGCCTGTATACAGTGGATGGTAGGTCATAGACCCAAACACTTAGTATCTTGTTGTAATAAACATAGGGTACTTGAATGCAATTGACTCTCTATAACGGGTTTCAATAATCCTTTTTCTAAGCTCATATTATTTGATAATATGGTTTATAAGGGTTGGATAAGTTTTTAGTTCACTTTTGTGCATAAGAGTGTTTTGATAATTACACAAAGTTGCACAACAATAGGTGAGTGGTATCTCTGGACTGGATTAATTGATTAATTAGGGTTTTGTATGGTTAATTAATCAATTAACAACCTTTTTGGGCTAGATTAAAGGGCTCAAGCCCATGATGAGCTTAAGTCACTTAAGCCTACTAGGAAACTTATAAATACTCCTTTAAGGGTTAAGATTTTGATATCTTGTCATTTTTTCTCTATAGTCTAGAGAGAACCCTAAGTTCTGTTTGGTTGTTGTTTTTGCAAACTGTTTTAGAAAACAGTTTTTTGTGTTTTCAGAAAAAAAAAAAAAAAAATTGTGTTTGGGAACTGAATTCTGGAAAATTGTTTTTGTTCTAAAAAAAAAAAATGTTTGATTGAGTTAATAAAAAAGTTTTTTAAAATAAGTAAAACAAAAAAACATGTTTGAAAGTTTTTTTTTAATTAATAAAGTGTTTTCTTCCATTAACTTGATATAAGTATATAAATAATTTTCATATGCACAATTCATTTAAATTTTTTTTAAAAAAAATATTCAATTTTGAAATTTTTACACAAGTTATAATTTTCTTAAACAAATTATGACATTGTCACCATGTATAAGTATATTAATTTCAATAATTTAAGGAAGAAGAAAGGGTTTGCGGGTAAGGGTGTGATGGTTGGGTGAAGCTCACCTTTGTGGAAACATAAAAAACAGCTAAGAAAACACAAAAATAATAATAATAATAATAATAATCTATTATTTGAACAGTAAAAAAATAATGAAAATATCTTTTTATTGTTATCAAAAATTGATTTTTAAGAATACGGAAAACACAAAAAACAAAAACACACCCCCTGCCCCAAACAAGTTTTTTGTTTTTGTTTTTTTTTTTAAGAACAGAAAACAGATCTTGAAAACATGAACCAAACAAGCGGTTTTTACTCTTGATACTCCACCATCTCAATGTGTAGACATAAAGAAAAGTTATCGAGGAAAAGATTTTTGGTGTACAAGAAGAATCACACAGACCACATGTACAAGAACCACATAAGATGCGCATAGGCTGCATGCACGAGAATCACATAAGATGCTCATGTGGATGACAACATGATGAGAGATTCTCCAATTTTTCTAGGCATGTTCTTCACCACAAAGAATTGATCAGGGAACATCCATATTTAGGTATGAGCACTTTTTCTCTAGATCTTTCTTACCATAATATAGTTTTTGAAGTCATTCTTTTTCGCTATGTTAGATTTAGAGATCCCTAAGGATAGATGCAAACATCCTATGAGATACGGGACATGAGAACAAAGTAATCTATGTTCTCAATAAATAACATGGATAAGAGGAGAAAAACAAAGAAAATTGCGAACTAAATGAGGAGGAAAACAATAACTATTCAATATAGGGCATGAGAATGGAGTAATCTTCATCATAATTATTTTTAAAATAATAATTATATATCTTCTTTGGCTCTTTGTTTTTCTAAAATTATTTTTTTTTATTTTTCAAAATTTCTTTTTTATATCATAATTATTTTCTTTTGTCTAAAAAACTCCCATTTGTTTTCAAAAAGCAATTTTCTATTCCACTTTATTTCCAAAAACTATTGGCTATCTTCTTTTACTTTTAATATTTTATATTTCACTTTATTTTTCAAATTTATTTATAGAAAATAACACCAAACAATGGTATAAAATTTAAAACTATTTCCTAATCATGTTTTTCATATGGAAGACCTCTGTTTCATTTTTCCTCTTGATTTTTAACATCTTTTCCTTTGGTTTTTTTGTTTGGTTACCTAGAAAATGTAGAGGAAAAAGTCGTTGAAATTTACAGCCCTAAATCTAATACTAGGTTAGAATAGCTTTAACATCTATTGCACATCAACAAAATGAGAAAAAAGGTAGAAAACAAAAATGAAGATAAGAGAAAATAGAAAAAGTTGAGTTGTTAAATATGAATGAACAAATGAAAACAAACTATATAAAGGTGTTTAGGAATCAAGGTGGGGCAAGGACGGTTGGTAATTGAGTAAATAGTCAGCAAAAATAAAGGGTAAAAAAGGAAGAAAAGTTACGACAAAGATTTTTTTTTTACTTTTAAAAACAACTTGTTTTGAATTTGACTTACAGCATGTAAATTCAAAAGGAATCATTTTGATGAATTTTTCTAAAAATTTGGATTCTTTTAGAAAAAAGATGATAATGGCAGTTGTGATATAAACTGAGGAAACCAGGGGCATTTATTCTATGTAATTCATTACTGTTTACAAATTCGACCGACACACAATTGTGCAGCACACTTTTAAGTGGCATTGACAAATGACAAAAAAGTCCAAAAGCAAATTAGTAGTTTTGACTTTATGCTAAATTTAGAAATAATGATGATAACATCTCACATGGGAATACTTCTTGTTCCTTTGCAATTATACTTCTTCTATTCATTGTTGCAGTGCAAAACTGAATCAAACTCCTAAACCCTGAACTTGAATTAAGACAATTTTTTATTTTTTTTACTTAATTAGAAGTTAAAGTTGAAATTAAAATAATAACTTTTTAAGACTTCTTTTTAAAATACCTTTTTTTTAATATAAGTTTTTGAACAAAAATAAAAATGATTAAAGGTGTGATTAGTAACTGTTTTTGAAAATAATTTTTAAAAACCGTTTTCTAAGTTTTGGAAAATAAAAGTCCATTTGAAAACATAAAATCTTTTTAACCTATTTTAATATTTTTTAAATATGTTTTTAAAAATAATTTTATATCTAGTATTTTATTTTTAATCATTTTACATATTTATATAATTATTTCTTTAAAACAACCCTAAAAAAACAATGTGAAAATATTAAAAGATGTTATGTAAAAACATTATATTTTTTGGTATTAAGAACAGAAAATAAAAAACAATTTTTAGTTCCTAAACGTGTTTTTTATATTTTTTGTTTTGGAAAAGAGAAACTATTCTAAAAAATAGTTGTCAAACATGTCCTAAAGCTTTGCTTAATTAATGTTTGAGAAGCTGAAACCCAATAAGAACTTTACATTTGTTTGGTTAATTTTGTTTTAAAAGCTTGTAACTTTTAAAAAGCTTAATATCAAAGTTAGAAAAAAATTGTTTCTTACATAAGATCTATTCTGATTTATATAAAAATCTATTTTATATTTAATAGAACTTTTATAATATCAGTAATACCATTTACAAAAAAAATATGATTTTGACTTTAATTTCAACTTTCAGATAATGCAAAAAATTAGAAACTACCTTAAATGAGACCTAAGAAAGCCTAAATTATAGTATTTAAAAAGTAATATTAGCATTGAATATAATTATTTTTTTTCATAAACCAATGTAAAACTTTTGTAAGAAATAACTTTTTTGTTTAGTTAGAAAAGGTATCTATAATTTAGAGTTTTTCACTTGAAGATCAGATTTTCCTAGAAATGTTATTAAATTTGGATTTGAAGATTATCACGGTTTTTCTTTCAATCGAATGTGTAGATATTCTACTTCGTAGTTTATTTCCATAAAATAAATTTTAAAAAAAAAACAATTTTGTTGATTTCCAAATTATTATTTTTTTTTAAAAAAAATCACAAACTTTTTGAACAAAATTAGTTAAATAGGTATACAATATTATCCAAATTAGTCAAACTTATATGCAAAGTTATTACATATTTCATTAACTTTTACAATATCAATATCATTTTTTGAAAAATAATGACTTTGACTTTAAATTTATTTTAGAGATTTAATAATAATAATAATAATAATAAACCCATCCCAAATGGATGCTATTGGACCTAAAAAAGTTTTTTGGTATCTCATGAATGAAACCAAATATCACCTTGGAATCATGTTACCCCATAATTTTCTGTCCACTAGGAAAAAGCAACACTTGCTTATAAATAGGAAAAGCAGAGTTGAAAATTTCTATGTACTATTGTAAAACTATCACCTCCTTGAATAGGAATATCATGCATTGCCCTAAAAAAATTGGACATGTTAATGATTAAGTATGAAAGTGACCCAGAGGCACTTTTTAAAAATATTTATTTTTAAGGCATCAGTTATCATAAATAATAGAGTCAAAGCTCAAGAGGCCTGCCTTCATACCAAGAAAAGAGAACAGAGAAAAGAAGAAAAGAGGGGGGAAATAGATAGGGTAGGGGGGGACAGTTTTGAGTGGAAAGATGAAGTTGCCCCACTGGGCTCACCATTTATTGAGTGGAATATATCTGTGCCCATATCTAGAAGCACTTTATTGGTTGGTTTCCACTGCATCCATGGCCCTGTACTCTCTGTTCTAGAAAAAAAAAATGGAAAAAATAAAGCACTGGGGTCATCCCCACAAAAGGAAGAAATCTTATTCCACCCTTGAAAAATTAATAATACAAAATAATATTAATATAATTTTCACTTATATTTTCTCCTTTTTTTTTTCCATCTATATCTTCATCATCATTTCCATCCCAATTGGTAGCCATCATTGGGCTGCTCCATCCAATCAAGATGGGTCTGATACCATCTGTCTAGTTCTTGGAATATAGATATTATTTTTAGATATTATTTGTTTTAAAACCTACACAACCCAAAAATGAGTTTGTACAAGTGAAAGGAGCCACTACATATTAAATGCAAGAATTTTTATTTCTAACCAATATGGAACCTACACCAATCATGAATTAGGTTTCATCATTCTTCATACTATGTATATGTGAAGCTTGATGACAGCCATTCAACTGCTCAATTCAAATGGGTTTGGGTGCTATTTACATAACAGGTGTCTTTAGCAATTTACTTATGTGAGATATTCCTGCTTTCATGGGTTACAAGTCCACTGATGTGCTCTGGAAGCAAAAGTGTTACGTCTTATACATTGTTTACTTGTTCTACTAAATCTGCTAAGTCAATCAGAATTAAAGGAAACCTGCTTATGAAGATTCATCCCACTTGACCCAAAAAATTGGTATATGAGATCTCCCTCAAGCTGGAGCACAGCTGTCCATCATGCCCAACTGGTGACAGATTGGAGAACAGCCCTTTTCCTAAGAGTTTAGTGGAAACATCTCCCAATTGATTCATACTCTGTCACTCTCCCTCAAGCAGAGTACAATATCCATCATGCCCAACTTGTTACGGATACTGGAGAGTAGTCTTTTTCTTTGTTCCCCTTAAAGTTCAATGGTAAGATCTCCAAGTTGATTTTCAAATTTCAAATAGGGGTCAAAAAGGCATAGTAATCTGGTTCTCTGTTGCCATCTCTTAGAAAAAGTGACAATCAACTTTAATATGGTATGTGCTTTCATGAAATACAGACCCATCTCTTATAATAGAGACTTCACCCACAATACCTGTATGAGGTTTTTATGGTTTTAAGCATGATGCAATGAAATCAAAGTAGAGAATAAGACTCTTCTGATCGATGGAGTAGGCAACTTCATATATAGTTGTGAGTAATACTGTTCCAGCCAATGCAGAAGGGAAAATCTATGACCCGGTTACCGATAAGAGTTAAGACTACCAATCAAGGTGGAAAAGCAATCTTGCCTCCAACTAAGCTTTTAATACCAAAAAATTCTGTTTCATGATAAGCAAACTTGGCACTATTGATGGTCATCTCTTGCTTGCTGCTTGTTAGGAGTCACTAATGCAGGAATATTGTGCAGAAAGTGATGGAAAAATTGAACCTAAATCTGATAGCTGATATTAGTAAAGTAATTAAATGTCGTATAGATGGTGAACAAGTAGCAATAAAAGTAATGTTTACAGAAACAGTATTTATGTGAGACAAAGTAATCAAATGCAAACCTTTTTCTAATATCGTATTTGGGGAATGTGTGGGTGTTGCATGACAATGAAATCAGTCCCTTGTCTTACATGTATAGTTTTTGGAATGTGCCCATGTTGTCTTTCATAACATTCAAGATGACTACATCATTTGCATGTATAGAATCACTTGGATTTCATGAAATGATGTTTCTATCATCATTTGTGGTAATTATTCCATGTTTTTGCATTGACTTCTCTCTCAAGGATGGATGGTGGCTTCAAATGTTATGGAAAACAAACAGAATGAGTGATAGATTTTATTTCCATGTAGCATCCAAACACGCCATGGACTCTAGATTTAACACCTGAAACAACATAGGGAGAGAGATATCTAGGCCTCATTCATAATATCAAACGAATCAAGGCTACAAGAACTATGAAATCATATACAATTATGGGGTTTATCATCATAACTAATGCTGCTTCTATCTGGTACAAGAAATTATATCCTATGAAACTGAATAAATAACCTAACCTGTGACAGCCTGAAACACCATTACTATTATGGGAACATCATAATAAAATACAGATGATATGAAATGAATCAAGAACCTGAAACTTCATTTGATACCTCCAAGATATGGTTCTGTAGCACTTCCAAAGAAATAAGAAGGCGATATTATTTGGGACTCTGTGGACTGCATATGGTGCATTGTGAGACTAAACACTATCTTCCTTCGTTGGTCATCAATTGAGAAAAGACTTGGGTTGTTGATATGTCTCCACTCGCATAGCCATGGCTTCTCTCTGTTCTAATGTTGCTAGAATGAGGTAAGGGAACTGCACTGTGTGATGGAAGCTCTGATGTATTAATATCACTATCTTCATGTGATTCTCTTCGTGTGCCAGTTTCCTGAAGCTGAAGTACATACTCCAAATTCCATAATACATCACCCATGGTTGGCCTATCGACACCATATTCTGCTAAACATTTTTCAGCTGTTTCTCCAAACTTTTTTAAAGAGCTTGGTTTTATCTTGCCCACAAGGTGAGGATCAATGATTTTAGCAAGCAGGCCTTTCTGCTGCCATTGCATTGCCCATTCAGCTAAATTCACCTGCTCCCTAGCAAGCAGCGGATCAACGGCAGGTCTAGCACAAAGCACTTCAAGAAGCACAACCCCAAATGAATAAACATCTGATTTATCTGTGAGCTGCTGCCTCCGAAAATACTCAGGATCAAGATAGCCAAAACTACCCTTTACACCAGTACTTACATGGGTTTCATTGAGACAAGGGCCAGATTTTGAAAGACCAAAATCAGCCACCTTAGCAACATAATTCTCATCAAGCAAAATATTGGTTGATTTAATGTCACGATGGATGATTCCCTGTGCCGAACCTGTATGAAGATAGTGAAGACCTCTTGCTGCACCTATGCATATATCGAGCCTCTGCTTCCAAGTCAAAGGAGGCAATTCTGAACCATACAAATGAGTCTTCAATGGTCCTTTGTCCATGTACTCATAAACCAGTATCATTTCTGACTGTTCTTCACAATACCCAACAAGTGAAACAAGATGACGATGGCGAATTTTGGACAAAACAGTTATCTCAGTCTGGAATTCAGGGAGGCCCTGCCTAGACCCCGGCACACCTCGCTTCACGGCAATCCTAGTATTGTCTCTAAGAACCCCTTTATAAACCATACCGAAGCCACCCGAACCAATAACCAAACTCCTGTCAAAATTGTTTGTAGCCAGTTGTATATCAGCAAAAGGGATCTTCAAGCCAAGGTATAAATTTGGACCTAGATATGGATTGGCCGTCCCTTCAGACATCCTGCTGTAGGAACTGGCTACCCGTAAAGGAGTCCAACCTACACTCTCAGCAGGTCTTGGTTTTGGTTTCTTCTTCTTGCATTTCAACGCAACCAAAACTGCAAGCACTATCAAACATACAACAACAAACCCCACAACAATTGAACCCACCAGAACCCAGATATTTTTCTTCTTATCCTCGCTTT
This sequence comes from Vitis riparia, assembly GCF_004353265.1. Taxonomy (NCBI): domain Eukaryota; kingdom Viridiplantae; phylum Streptophyta; class Magnoliopsida; order Vitales; family Vitaceae; genus Vitis; species Vitis riparia. The sequence goes on along the minus strand of NC_048446.1, from coordinate 18,678,955 downwards.
GTTGAGCCACAAAATTCACCAACTTCATGATTTCTACCCCATTCAAAATTGCATTTCTTGCTGAGACCGGGCTGAGGTCAGAAGGACCAACACTTATCCTCGTAACCCCTGAATTATCCGAATCCACAACAAAATCCATATAGTAAGGTGATGCAAGCTCATGGAATGTAAGGACAGACAAATCAAGATCCCTGACCGCAAGCAGCCCATTAATATACACATTGAAGTAGAGCAAGTTAAGTGATTTACTAACAATATCACAAAAATGCAACCTAACCAAGTGCCTGGCACTATGAGAACCCACTTCAAATTTCCAACTTATATTGAATCTCGAATCCGATGTCACATTATCCCTATTCATCTGTTGTGCAGTCATATAAACATTATCAGGTGCAATTTCCTGGGTTGCGCCTCCTTCCTGGTAATTAGGGGTATGTGTGGTGAGTGCAGGTTTTGCTGCAGATTTCAGAACTAAGAAATCCTCATCATTGATCCAAGTCCTCCATAAAGTATCATTAAAAGGGGTTAATATTGAACCACCAACATTGATCCTATGAACAGTTTCCAAAATTTTCGATGACAGATTATAGAACTCTTCAGATCCACTAGGACTAAGAAATCTAGGCCCATAATCAGGAATCAGATCCCCAGGAGCTGAAAAAACCTCAATTGCATTAACAAAACCAAACCCAGATCCTCCCTCAGGCGAAAACAGAACTTCCAGCTTTTTATCATCAACCCTCAGGATATATTCCTTTATCACGGCATTTTTAGTGGTAAAATTCCTCAGAATCGGATACCCATTAAGAGAAACACCAAACTTTGCGGATTTCAAACGATGGTTTCGAGAATTGAATGGCCAAAAATGGAAACGAACGAAATGGGTACCTGCTTGGTGGATACGGAACTCATACCTCGAAGCTCCCGTGAAAACTCTGGCAGTGTGGTACAGATTGGACGAGCCTGGAGATGGGTTCGAGTCTGTGAGTGAAATGGACTTGCCTGCAGAGACGGAAACCGAAATGGGTTTCGCTGAATCACCAACAAAGACCCTGTTATCGACAGTGGAGTTCGAGCTTGATCCGCAGTTGATTAAGAAGTTGTCTAGAGGTGTGAAAGATGAAGAGAAGTGGAGGAGAGAGAGGAGGGTTAGAGAGAGAAAGTGAAGCATCTTGATGGTGATGAAGAGAGCTTAGATTCAGAAACTGAGGTTCATGGTGGAGGCGGTGGTGAGGAGTCAGAGAAGAAGAGAATGCGCGTGAACTAACTGTGTAAGTAACTGTGTGTTTGGCTGGTGAGAAAGTGAGGGCAGAAAGTCCGAATCCAGACATGGACACTTCATGATTTCTTGTACTTATTTAAAAATTTTGACATTTTTGGACCGTCCATATGGGTGGAGATTAATGTCAATCTTCAGCCGTTGGCAGATGTCAATACAAAATCCAAAGACACCTTTCAAAATATATAAATTTTCAAATAGTTCAAATAATATATATATTTTTAATTTAATTTTCCAAACCCCCCTCTTTTGAGCTAATACTTCTATAATTAGTCCTCATTTTCTTTCGCAATTTCGCGCCTTTTTTGAAAAATTAATATTCATATTTTTACTTAAAATTTAAAATAATTTAAATCAGAAATACATCATTAATCGGGTGATGTAACGTATATAATTTTTTG